>NW_026708253.1:0-22500 GCF_902713425.1 Acipenser ruthenus
TGAGAGAGAGAGAGATAGAGAGGGATTTAACGGCAGTGCGCTCTAGAATATTAACACTCAGTCCTCGTATTCAGGACGTTTCGGACGGGATCAGTCTCTGCTTCGTATCTCTGACAGTGAAGAGATACTCTGCTAGGCTGTAGTTTCTTTTTAGGGCCCGATAGCAATCAAGTTATTTTGGGATTTTATTTCTGTGTCCCAGTGTTCCAGATAGGAGTTTTTGGTTTGTTTTATAATTTGGTTTACTCTCTGTCTCACACACACACACACTCCGCTATGTTGGGGGCCCCCCTATCTCTCTCTCTCACTGGGTTTGGTGTTGCTCTGGTGAGGGGCTGGCTGTGTTAGGGCCCCCCTGTCTCTCTCTCTCACTGGGTCTGTTGTCACTCTGGTGTGGGGCTGGCTGTGTTAGGGCCCCCCTGTCTCTCTCTCTCACTGGGTCTGGTGTCGCTCTGGTGAGGGGCTGGCTGTGTTAGGGCCCCCCTGTCTCTCTCTCTCACTGGGTTTGGTGTTGCTCTGGTGTGGGGCTGGCTGTGTTAGGGCCCCCCTGTCTCTCTCTCTCACTGGGTCTGGTGTCACTCTGGTGTGGGGCTGGCTGTGTTAGGGCCCCCCTGTCTCTCTCTCTCTCACTGGGTCTGGTGTCACTCTGGTGTGGGGCTGGCTGTCTTGCTACACCAGGCCCTTTAGGTAGGAATGTCTGTAAATGTTTCGGTGCATATTTTTACATCAGGTGTAAAAAAAAAAAATGTTTTTCAATAAATATATCTTGAGTTAAATATACAGAGTGTATCGAGTTACTGAGAGGATCAGAATCTCTTAATGAAACTAACACAGACCCCAAGAAGAAGGGATTATATTGTAGCGTCAAACTGAACAGGATTGTGGGGCTCTGTCTGTCTGTCTGTCTGTCTGTCTGTCTGCCTGTCTGCAGCTTTAATGAAACTAAACTCTTTTCAGAATGTAGTAAACTAACACAGACCCCAAGAAGGGATTATATTGTAGCGTCAAACTGAACAGGATTGTGGAGCTCTGTCTGTCTGTCTGTCTGTCTGTCTGTCTGTCTGTCTGTCTGTCTGTCTACAGCTTTAATGAAACTAAACTCTTTTCAGAATGTAGTAAACTAACACAGACCCCAAGAAGAAGGGATTATATTGTAGCGTCAAACTAAACAGGATTGTGGGGCTCTGTCTGTCTGTCTGTCTGTCTGTCTGTCTGCAGCTTTAATGAAACTAAACTCTTTTCAGAATGTAGTAAACTAACACAGACCCCAAGAAGAAGGGATTATATTGTAGCGTCAAACTAAACAGGATTGTGGGGCTCTGTCTGTCTGTCTGTCTGCTGTCTGTCTGTCTGTCACACAGTGCACTGTCTCACATTCGTTTGGGTTTGAAAAAGAAAAAATGAAACGTTTGTTAAAAATATATTTTTTTAATAGCAGGTTTTACACAAGCAGGTTTATTTTTACAAGCAAGCAGGTGAGTCGTTATAAAAAAATATATGTAACCATCTTAAAAAGTCGTTTTCATCTCTTTTTCCCCTCCTCCTCCTCTCCTCTCCTCCTCCTCTCTGTGTTTTTTTTGCTTCAGTCGTTTCTGAGCATTTCTGGGTTCTGTCGCTCCTCCAAAAAATCAAGTTCTTACCAATTTTTAAAAAAAAAATAATATCTGTCTTTACCCTGCATTTCATTGGTTTTTGGGGAGCAGCTGAAAAGTTTAAAAAAAAAAGTTTAGAAATGAATTTGTCCAGTCGCCTCCCTCCCTCACCCCCTCTCCCTCCTTCTCCCCCTCCCCCTCTCCCTTCCCTCTCCTCCCCCTACCTCCCCCTCCCCTTCCATCTCCTCCCTCTACCCCTCCCCCTTAAAATCCATTCTCTCGCCTCTTATTAGCTTTATTAACATGATCACCGGCCCCTCTCGTTAAAGGAGCGCTGATCATCTTTAAAATCCATTCTCTCACCTCTTATTAGCTTTATTAACATGATCACCGGCCCCTCTCGTTAAAGGAGCGCTGATCATCTTTAAAATCCATTCTCTCACCTCTTATTAGCTTTATTAACATGATCACTGGCCCCTCCCTTTAAAGGAGCGCTGACCATCTTTAAAATCCATTCTCTCGCCTCTTATTAGCTTTATTAACATGATCACCGGCCCCTCCCTTTAAAGGAGCGCTGACCATCTTTAAAATCCATTCTCTCACCTCTTATTAGCTTTATTAACATGATCACCGGCCCCTCCCTTTAAAGGAGCACTGACCATCTTTAAAATCCTTTCTCTCACCTCTTATTAGCTTTATTAACATGATCACCGGCCCCTCCCTTTAAAGGAGCGCTGACCATCTTTAAAATCCATTCTCTCACCTCTTATTAGCTTTATTAACATGATCACCGGCCCCTCCCTTTAAAGGAGCGCTGACCATCTTTAAAATCCTTTCTCTCACCTCTTATTAGCTTTATTAACATGATCACCGGCCCCTCCCTTTAAAGGAGCGCTGACCATCTTTAAAATCCATTCTCTCACCTCTTATTAGCTTTATTAACATGATCACTGGTCCCTCCCTTTAAAGGAGCGCTGACCATCTTTAAAATCCATTCTCTTACCTCTTATTAGCTTTATTAACATGATCACCGGCCCCTCCCTTTAAAGGAGCGCTGACCATCTTTAAAATCCATTCTCTCACCTCTTATTAGCTTTATTAACATGATCACCGGCCCCTCCCTTTAAAGGAGCGCTGACCATCTTTAAAATCCATTCTCTCACCTCTTATTAGCTTTATTAACATGATCACCGGTCCCTCCCTTTAAAGGAGCGCTGACCATCTTTAAAATCCATTCTCTCACCTCTTATTAGCTTTATTAACATGATCACTGGCCCCTCCCTTTACAGGAGCGCTGACCATCTTTAAAATCCATTCTCTCACCACCGGTATTCAGCCCTTCCTCTCTAGGTCACACTGCCTCCTGGTGTTTTTGCTGAGCTATGATTTGTGCACACTTAAGATTTATTATTACTATTATTTATTTCTTAGCAGACGCCCTTATCCAGGGCGACTTACAATTGTTACAAGATATCACATTATTTTTACATTCAATTCCCCATTTATACAGTTGGGTTTTTACTGGAGCAATTTAGGTAAAGTACCTTGCTCAAGGGTACAGCAGCAGTGTCCCCACCGGGGATTGAACCCACGACCCTCCGGTCAAGAGTCCAGAGCCCTAACCACTACTCCACACTGCTGCCCCTTTGTTATATTTTTTTGATTGTATCTTGTTTGGTTATTTATTTTAAGTACTTATTTTTTTCCTCGAGCACCATTTCTTATCACAGGCTCAGTGCCGTTTGAGAGGGGCTGTTGGCGTGGCTTGTCCATTTCATTCTCGCCTTTTATGAGACTTACCTTGTAACATTAAAATGATTTCCATTACATGAGAGTAGATGTTAAAACTTCATGCTGATTTGAACTCGGCTCTCGCCAAGATAAGCACCAACTAAGACGTAGCTTTACAGTAAACTAATGTGATCCATATGCGTCTCCATCCATTTACGTTTCCTTCCATCTGATGATGTAGATATCCTTCTGTCTGGTGTTGATGGCTGAAGTGTAATGCTGGCTCCAGGGATCAGCTTATTGCCTCCCTAGCACATCAGCATACACAACGGCTGCGATGCTGGCCCGGGGATCAACCACAGTGCGGCCTCCCCAGCGCATCAGCATGACAACCGTCTGGACTGAGCTGAGTAGGGTACATCTCTGGGGTCTTCAAGTGGGCACCTTCCATCCTCGGTGTTTCGTCGACTAGCCCACGACACCTCAAGAGGGCTCGACGGTGATTCTGGCGTCCCAGCTTCACCCCCCTCCGTCCCCCACTCAACTCAAATTGTTGTTAGTTAGAAAAGAAGACACTTGTATTATCAAGCAAATATTTTATTTATTTTAATTTGTTTCTTTAATAAATGTGCTTGCCCTGCCTATCCCCAGTGGGGGACACTGCTGCTGTACCCTTGAGCAAGGTACTTTACCTAGATTGCTCCAGTAAAAACCCAACTATATAAATGGGGAATTGTATGTAAAAATAATGTGATATCTTGTAACAATTGTAAGTCGCCCTGGATAAGGGTGTCTGCTAAGGAATAAATAATAATAATAATAATTCCTTTTTATTCTGGAAGGGACTCATGCGGGGGGGTGGTAACATTAGACCTGTTAATTCGGGGTTCCCCTTACTCCTGGGATAATAAGGGGGGTGGCGTAGTGGAATCAATAGGCTAGGTGTTACATAGAGTTAATGTATTTATTCATTTGGCGGACGCCTTGATCCAAGGCGACTTGCAGGTGTTACAGGACGATACGAGGTTACAATGCAAGCTTCATGATAAGAACACAGACTCGTTTACAGTAAGTACAAATTAGTGCTTAACATTATATTACAATATGAGCTAGGCTGCCGCGAGATGGGATCACAGCGAGTTAGATCGACAGTGACCGATTAGCAGTGCAAGGAGAGCGCATCAGCTGAGGATCCAGTGACGAGGTGCTGAGGTCAAGAGAGTCCAGTGCAGACCAGGAGGGGGCGATGAAGAGATCAAGAGATCCACAAGTGCAAAGGTATGCTTTACCAGACCTCTCTGTGCTTTACAATGCTTCCCTATGCTTTACCACACCTCTCTGCGCTTTACAATGCTTCCCTATGCTTTACCAGACCTCTCTGTGCTTTACAATGCTTCCCTATGCTTTACCACACCTCTCTGTGCTTTACAATGCTTCCCTATGCTTTACCAGACCTCTCTGTGCTTTACAATGCTTCCCTATGCTTTACCACACCTCTCTGTGCTTTACAATGCTTCCCTATGCTTTACCAGACCTCTCTGTGCTTTACAATGCTTCCCTATGCTTTACCACACCTCTCTGCGCTTTACAATGCTTCCCTATGCTTTACCAGACCTCTCTGTGCTTTACAATGCTTCCCTATGCTTTACCACTCCTCTCTGTGCTTTACAATGCTTCCCTATGCTTTACCACACCTCTATGTGCTTCACAATGCTTCCCTATGCTTTACCAGACCTCCCTGTGCTTTACAATGCTTCCCTATGCTTTACCACACCTCTCTGTGCTTTATTAGACTTTGCTGTGCTTTTACTGTGGGAAACTTTTTTTTTATAATGGCAGTCTCAGGTTCCACACACACACACACACATGCACACACGCACGCACACGCACAGCGGTGTTTTATCGCATGTTGGGTTTCCTGTAACCTCAGGTTGGTTTCCTGTTTTGTGTAAGATTCTGAGCGCAGTGCAGTTAAAAATACAGAGCTGGGCTATTCTGGGACCCTGTTTGTCTCTCCATCTCCATTCAACACTGAACTGTCAAGGAGGAAAGAGACAGAGACAGAGAGACACAGAGACACAGAGACAGAGGGACACAGAGAGACCGGGAGACAGAGACACAGAGACACAGGGGACACAGAGAGACCGGGAGACAGAGAGACAGAGACACATGGAGGCACTGAGACACAGACAGAGAGACACAGGGAGACCATGAGACAGAGACAGAGACACAAAGACACAGAGAGAGACACTCAGAGTAAATTAGTTATTGCAATGCTGTTTGCAAACGTCATCAAAAAGCAAGGGGCTTGTTCTAACGTGATGAAAGACAAGACTTTTGTAACAGTCTGTCCCTGCCTCTCTCTCTCTCTCTCTCTCTTTCTTTCTCTCAGCTCTGAGAACAATAGAACAACAATCAGAAGCACCGAAAAAATAACCTGACCCTGAACCGCGTGTTCGACAACAAAAAAGACGAGCGCTTCCTCTCACACTGAAAGAGACCCTCTCTCGTTCCCCTCCTCTCTCACTCGTGCTCTCTCTCTCTTTGTCACTCTCCCTCTCTCTCGTTCTCACTCTCTCTCTCCCTCCTCCTCTCTCTCCCTCTCCCCCTCTCAATCTCTCTCCCTCCCCATCTCAATCTCTCTCCCTCTCTCTCGCTCTCTCTCCCTCCCCCTCTCTCAATCTATCTCCCCCCTCAGTAACTACCTACAATCTCCCCCTCTCTCCCCCCCCCTCTCTCTCTCTCTCCCTCTCCCTCTCCCCCCCCTCTCTCTCTCCCTCTCTCTCTTCCTCCCCCCTCTCAATCCCTCTCTCTCTCTCCCCCTCTCTCAATCTCTCTCCCTCTCCCTCTCCCCCTCTCTCAATCTCTCTCCCCCTCTGTCTCAGTAACTACCTACAATCTCCCCCTCTCCCCCCTCTCTCTCTCTCTCTCTCTCCCCCTCTCCCTCCCCCTCTCAATCTCTCTCCCTCTCTCTCTCCCTCCCCCTCTCTCAATCTCTCTCCCTCTCCCTCTCCCCCTCTCTCAATCTCTCTCCCCCTCTGTCTCAGTAACTACCTACAATCTCCCCCTCTCTCCCCCTCTCTCTCTCTCCCTCCCCCTCTCAATCTCTCTCCCTCTCTCTCCCTCCCCCCTCTCAATCTCTCTCCCCCTCTCTCTCCCTCCCCCTCTCTCAATCTCTCTCCCTCTCTCTCTCTCCCTTCCCCTCCCCCTCTCTCAATCTCTCCCCCCTCTGTCTCAGTAACTACCTACAATCTCCCCCTCTCTCCCCCCCTCTCTCTCTCTCTCCCTCCCCCTCTCAATCTCTCTCCCTCTCTCTCCCTCCCCCCTCTCAATCTCTCTCCCCCTCTCTCTCCCTCCCCCTCTCTCAATCTCTCTCCCTCTCTCTCTCTCCCTCCCCCTCCTCCTCTCTCAATCTCTCTCCCCCTCTGTCTCAGTAACTACCTACAATCTCCCCCCTCTCTCCCCCTCTCTCTCCCTCCCCCTCTCAATCTCTCTCCCTCTCTCTCTCTCCCTTCCCCTCCCCCTCTCTCAATCTCTCTCCCCCTCTGTCTCAGTAACTACCTACAATCTCCCCCCTCTCTCCCCCTCTCTCACCTTCCCCCTCTCTGTCTCCTCTCTCTCGCTCTCTCTTCCTCTCCTCTCATCTCTCTCCTCGCGCTGAAAGGAAGTTCGTTGCTTTTGCAAACTCGCTCTCTCTCTTTCTTTCTCTCACTCACTCTCTCCTCAGAGCGGCTGCTGTTCAAAAGCGTTTTGTCTTTTCATTTGTTACAAGAACTCGTCTAACGCTATAAACAATAAAACTACAACAATAATAATAATAATAATAATAATAATAATAATAATAATAATAATAATAATAATAATAATAATAATGGGACCAAGACTAAAGCGGTGTTTATTTCTACTGATTTTCAGCGCTGTCGGTAAGTAGACTTTTATTAATAAATTTATCGAACTGTTTATATATATATATATATATATATATATATATAAAAATATATATTATATGAAGCAACATTAAAATCTTTAACGTCACTTTATTCAGCAGCTTTCATTCGGCTTCATGAAGCACAGCGAGTTCATTCTAGAGGAGATCAACTTTTATCCAGAGCTGTGAATATATTCAAAAAAAAAACTACCGTTTACAAAAAAGAAACAAAATAGTGTGTCTGCAACTCAAGGATTACAATGATTTTAATAATTTAATAACTGAAACTTTTTGTGCGCCTTCAAAAAAAAATCTGATTTTGACTCAAGAGCTTCAATTTATTTAAATCTCCTTTTCAACTCCAGTGAGTCAAAAGCTGTCGTATTTTCTGCTACAAGGACGAATGATACTATTGATTCAACTCTAGTTACTGTAATTAACAAAGCCATCGAGTTAGCTGACAGCTGGACGTCTCTGGGTAAGCGGCTGGATCGCAATCTCGATTTCAAGACGCGTGTGGATCATCTTGCAATCCAACATCATTCTAGACTTTCTGTATAGAATCAAATCTTGTTTTTCATTAGTTACACAAAAAATTTTAATTCCAAAACTACACAGTAAAACATCCCCGAATGAATCAAACATACAGTCAAAATACAATTCTTTATTATATAACTTGAAAATCCGAAGCACCTATTAATAAACTTGAGATAAAAGTGTTTCAAAATTTCAAAACGCTCCATATTTCATTTTCCCGTTCTGACAAGTGATGCGATTTGGTGGTTTTAAAGTTTTTTCAAAAACTCTTGACCGGAGGGTCGTGGGTTCAATCCCAGGTGGGGGGACACTGCTGCTGTACCCTTGAGCAAGGTACTTTACCTAGATTGCTCCAGTAAAAACCCAACTGTATAAATGGGGAATTGTATGTAAAAATAATGTGATATCTTGTAACAATTGTAAGTCGCCCTGGATAAGGGCGTCAGCTAAGAAATAAATAATAATAATAATAATAATAATAATAATAATAATAATAATAATAATAATAATAATAGAGCACACAGTGGTTCCTGTAAGTGTTCAATACTAACTATGGATCTATCTGCACTCTGTAAGGAGTTATAAGCTGTCAAAGTTTGACTTTGGAGGGTCTTCTGGCAATTTAATAAGATCCATGAGTCCAATTGGCAATAAAAACAATAGCATGAATCTACAGGTACAGGACAATAACTGTGCAAAGCGTCGAGCAGGAGATACGCTGTCAACAAAAAAAAGATCCTAAACGAGAAGAATAATAACTAGACTTGAAGTCTCTGGAGAAGCTTTGAGTGCGTTCTGAAACGAGACAGGGCAAATGTTCCAAACTACTGGAATTATATATATATATATATATATATATATATATATATATATATATATATATTAGATAGATAGATAGATAGATAGAGAGAGAGAGAGATAGATAGATAGATAGATAGATAGATAGATAGATAGATAGATAGATAGATAGATAGATAGATAATGATGGATATTCAAGTTGTGTGATAAAGAATTGTATTTTTACTGCATGTTTGGTTCATTCGGGGATGTTTTACTGTGTAGTTTTGGAATTAAACATCTTTAAAAGAACCAAATCGCATCACTTGTCAGAACGGGAAAATGAAATATGGAGCGTTTTTTAATTTTGAAACAATTTTATCTCAAGTTTATTAATAGGTGCGTTGGATTTTCAAGTTATATGATAAAGAATTGTATTTTTACTGCATGTTTGATTCATTCGGGGATGTTTTACTGTGTAGTTTTGGAATTAAACATCTTTAAAAACACCAACTCGTATCATCTGGTCACATAGACACATTGAACTTTTGAAAGTCTTTTATCTCAAGTTTGTTTAAAAATGAATATTCAAGTAGTATGAAAAATAATCGTGTTTTTAATATATGTATAGAGTATAATATATATATATATATATATATATATTGGGTTGAAATACTTTTCACGTATTTGATCGCGGCATGATCACACACGAGATAAATTACGATAACATTTTACAATAAGATTATGATCGAGTATTACAGGTTTTCTGCACGGATTGCTTGTGTTTATTTTGTATTGTCTTGTGTTGTTTCTAGGGAGTATTTGTTAATTATTGTGTAGGCTGCTATTTCACGATTATTTTTCATACTACTTGAATATTCAACGCATTTTTAAACAAACCTGAGATAAAAGACTTTCAAAAGTTCAATGTGTCTATGTGACAGATGATACGAGTTGGTGTTTTTAAAGATGTTTAATTCCAAAACTACACAGTAAAACATCCCCGAATGAATCAAACATGCAGTAGAAATACAATTCTCTATCACACAACTTGAAAATCCGAAGCACCTATTAATAAACTTGAGACAAAAGTGTTTCAAAATTAAAAAACGCTCCATATTTCATTTTCCCGTTCTGACAAGTGATGCGATTTGGTTCTTTTAAAGATGTTTAATTCCAAAACTACACAGTAAAACATCCCCGAATGAACCAAACATGCAGTAGAAATACAATTCTTTATCACACAACTTGAATATCCAACATTATCTATCTATCTATCTATCTATCTATCTATCTATCTATCTATCTATCTATCTATCTATCTATCTATCTATCTATCTATCTATCTATCTATCTATCTATCTATCTATCTATCTATCTATCTATCTATCTCTCTATCTGTCTATCTATCTATCTATCTATCTATCTATCTATCTATCTATCTATCTATCTATCTATCTAATATATATATATATATATATATATATATATAATTCCAGTAGTTTGGAACATTTGCCCTGTCTCGTTTCAGAACGCACTCAAAGCTTCTCCAGAGACTTCAAGTCTAGTTATTATTCTTCTCGTTTAGGATCTTTTCTTTTTTGACAGCGTATCTCCTGCTCGACGCTTTGCACAGTTATTGTCCTGTACCTGTAGATTCGTGCTATTGTTTTTATTGCCAATTGGACTCATGGATCTTATTAAATTGCCAGAAGACCCTCCAAAGTCAAACTTTGACAGCTTATAAACTCCTTACAGAGTGCAGATAGATCCATAGTTAGTATTGAACACTTACAGGAACCACTGTGTGCTCTATTATTATTATTATTATTATTATTATTATTATTATTATTATTATTATTATTATTATTATTATTATTATGTATTTCTTAGCAGATGCCCTTATCCAGGGCGACTTACAATTTTTACAAGATATCACATTATTTTTTACATACAATTCCCCATTTATACAGTTGGGTTTTTACTGGAGCAATCTAGGTAAAGTACCTTGCTCAAGGGTACAGCAGCAGTGTCCCCCACCTGGGATTGAACCCACGACCCTCCGGTCAAGAGTTTAAAAAAAAAACTTTAAAAGCACCAAATCGCATCACTTGTCAGAACGGGAAAATGAAATATGGAGCGTTTTTTAATTTTGAAACACTTTTATCTCAAGTTTATTAATAGGTGCGTTGGATTTTCAAGTTATATGATAAAGAATTGTATTTCTACTGCATGTTTGATTCATTCGGGGATGTTTTACTGTGTAGTTTTGGAATTAAACATCTTTAAAAGAACCAACTCGTATCATCTGTCACATAGACACATTGAACTTTTGAAAGTCTTTTATCTCAAGTTTGTTTAAAAATGAATATTCAAGTAGTATGAAAAATAATCGTGAAATAGCAGCCTACACAATAATTAACAAATACTCCCTAGAAACAAAACAAGACAATACAAAATAAACACAAGCAATCCGTGCAGAAAACCTGTAATACTTTGAACCCCGGGTATATCTGTTTTCATTCAAGGCTATGCTTTGTAAGCGGTCTCCACACACAAACGGATACTTTACAGTCGCTACAGTCTTCGGTCGCACTCCGTTTTGTGTTTGACGGCTCCTCAAGTCCGGATCATTTGCTTGTTTTGCTCCGTGGTCTTGAGATGAATTTCAGTCTAAGGGCTGAATTGCACGCTTAACTCTCTCCTGGAGAGTTGATGGTTTGTCACAAGCTGATTTGCTTGTCGTGTTGAGTTTGACTCGTCTGTGTTTTCAAAGTATTTTATTTCTGTATTTGTATGTTTTGAATTGTCTGTATGTTTTATTATACAGCTGCTAGCGTTCCTGAAAAAGTTAAAAAACAGTTGTTTTTTTAAATCTCAGTCTCAGTGTGACTCCTAGTAATATATATATATATATATATATATATATATATATATATATATATATATATATATATATACAGTCCTGTGCAAATTTATTGAGATTTCTCATTAATATCCTTTTCTTCAGGTACTGCCTCTTAATGTTTTGTAAATGTTTTATAAATATGTAATAGATGCTTAATAACTCATCTCCTGTGTTTTATCAGGCGTGACTCCGTGTTGCTTTATCTCGGACTGTTTTAAATGAATTGCAGGTGTGCCCGATCAAAGTCATCAATTAAATTAGACAATCGCTCATTTCTACCTGAGGATTTTGCAAGATTTTAGCTGCAGTGGTTTGATTTCACAGCAAATCAAAACTGATCAATGTCTACATAATATCTATCTATCTATCTATCTATCTATCTATCTATCTATCTATCTATCTATCTATCTATCTATCTGTCTGTCTGTCTGTCTGTCTGTCTGTCTGTCTGTCTGTCTGTCTGTCTATCTATTAAATAAATATATCTAACATGAAATGTTACTGTACTACTATGATGGCTTCCGGTAGATTTTCTATTTGTAGTTTTGCGATATCATTTTGTAGTTTTTTTTTTTGATTACACGATGTTTAATAAAATACCTCAATGATGTTCATCTAGTTTTGTATTTTATTTTTTGTCACGTCTCTATTCTGAAATTCTAGGGGACGGTTCATTTTTGTCCGCAGCTGTCCCTCCCTGCGGAGTAGAGGGGTGATTCTGAGCCGGTCGCTGTGCCGTCGTTCTGCTTGGAAACGTTATTTTCAAGCTGTTTTCTGACACGGGCTCCGTCGGGTTTCTGCTGTCGGGGTTCTGTTCTGACACCCAGCGATTCTTTACAGGCTCAGAAAGCTCCACATCTCGGGACACTGGACTGCAGTACAGAGATCTTACACCCGGACGACAAGAAAACAAACCACACTCAGTCTTTTTATAAGCTTTTCATCGTAGTGTTTCTAATTTTACAATAACCTTTTGTATTTGATTTTTGTAAAATCTGATTTTTGCAGTAGAGTTTTTTTTTCCTTGTTCTGTTTTTGCAAACTAGATTTTTATCCCGGCTGTTTCTATTTTTACAATCACCTTTGATATTTTATTTTTGAGTGACATTTTTTTCAGTAGACCTTTTTTCCCTTGCTCAGTTTTTACAAGCTAGATGTTTTTTTTAAATCGTGTTTGTCTCTCATTTTAGGATTAAAAGCGCTGTTTTTGTCGCTCTTTAAATTTCAATTTTATAAAATTTTGTAGTAGACTTTTTTTCATTCAATGATTTAATATTTTTTAGTATTGTGTGTGCAATGTGATCCTTGAGATGGAAGGCTCTATAGAAATGAGAATTATATTGAATTTATTCTGTTTAACCTTTCCAGAAATGTTATTATTATTATTATTATTATTATTATTATTATTATTATTATTATTATTATTATGAATGAGTCATTCAGCAGACGCTTTTATCCAAAGTGACTTCCAGAGACTAGGGGGGTGAACTCTGCATCATCAACAACTGCTGCTGCTGCTGCAGAGTCACTTCCAATAGGAGCTCGTTTGTTTGACGTCTCATCCTGAAGGACGGAGCATAAGGAGGTTCAGTGACTTGCTCAGGGTCACACACACACACACAGGGAGTCAGTGGCTGCTGCAGAGTCACTTCCAATAGGAGCTCGTTTGTTTGACGTCTCATCCTGAAGGACGGAGCACAAGGAGGTTCAGTGACTTGCTCAGGGTCACACACACACAGGGAGTCGGAGGCTCAGCCGGGATTTGAACCTCCTGGTATCGAGCCACTTTCTCTAAACCACTGGACCAGCCAGCCTATCAAAAAATGATCGCTCAATTGTGGGGAAGAATATATGAATAATTGAGGGAATTATAGTTCCGTTACTTTTCAAAGTATTATTTCATGAAAACGGTCTTCACAAAAGAGCCAAGCCTGCCAGGTTTAGGTAGAGCCCTAATGTTATTCATTGGTACTGCTCCTTATGTCTTTATAGTTTCAGTTCAGTCTCTACAGCGTCCCCTGGATGATGTAATCCACTCTGTCCATTATTACAATTCCTGGACTTGTATCTGCTCTTCATTTCTTAGTGCTTCAGTTTCCTTTTTATTTAAATGAAGTTTTCCTTTCTTTGCAGCGGCGTTGCTCTCTCGTTTCAAACTACTTCGACAGCTCCCTGTTAATATTATTTGAACCCCTGTCCTGCTGTTTTCTTAAATAACATAAGATAAGGATCCTCTTTTAATTTTAAAGATTAAATAATATATTTAATAAGAAATGAGAGTCAATAATTTGTATTAATATTGATTTACTTTATGCAATTTAATAATAATAATAATAATAATAATAATAATAATAATAATAATAATAAAGCTAGGGAAGCATTGTAAAGCACAGAGAGGTGTGGTAAAGCATAGGGAAGCATTGTAAAGCACAGAGAGGTGTGGTAAAGCATAGGGAAGCATTGTAAAGCACAGAGAGGTCTGGTAAAGAATAGGGAAGCATTGTAAAGCACAGAGAGGTCTGGTAAAGCATAGGGAAGCATTGTAAAGCACAGAGAGGTCTGGTAAAGCATAGGGAAGCATTGTAAAGCACAGAGAGGTGTGGTAAAGCATAGGGAAGCATTGTAAAGCATAGGGAAGCATTGTAAAGCACAGAGAGGTCTGGTAAAGCACAGATAGGTCTGGTAAAGCATTGGGAAGCATTGTAAAGCACAGAGAGGTCTGGTAAAGCATAGGGAAGCATTGTAAAGCACAGAGAGGTCTGGTAAAGCATAGGGAAGCATTGTAAAGCACAGAGAGGTCTGGTAAAGCATAGGGAAGCATTGTAAAGCACAGAGAGGTCTGGTAAAGCATAGGGAAGCATTGTAAAGCACAGAGAGGTCTGGTAAAGCATAGGGAAGCATTGTACAGCACAGAGAGGTCTGGTAAAGCATAATAAGGTAAACTAACCCTTATAAAAGTGTCCCACAGTACAAACACAGCAGATTTGAAGTAGTGTTGAGAAGAAAAAAAAAAAGATTTGGATTAGAATTAATTCTTCTTATTTTTATTTTTTTTTTTTTTTTTTTTTACAGGTATCTTTTTAGAAGCTGCGAACGCTTCATTAAACACAGCAGGTAAATATCTGTTCTGAGTTGTTTTTTTTTCAATGTTCCTATTTTATTTCCTGTTTGCAATCATTCTGAGTGCTTCCTATCGCCCCCTGCTGGTGGAGGGGGTGTAGCGCAGGCGGTCACAGGTCACACGATTCAACAGATCTGGAGACCCGCTGATCCCATTGTCACGAAACTTGCTGTTCACTTTATTTAGCAGAAGATATTTAGAGGATCAGAATCTGGGGGTACAGGGAGGCGTCTCTCTGTCTGTCTCTCTGTCCCACATTCCCATCTTGAGAGCACAAGAAGTTATTCACACTGTAAATGCTTTTAATGGATGTCAGTGACAGGCTGGTTTATATTGCTGGGATGGGGGGTGGATGATGTCACTGACAGGCTGGTTTATATTGCTGGGATGGGGGTGGATGATGTCACTGACAGGCTGGTTTATATTGCTGGGATGGGGGGTGGATGATGTCACTGACAGGCTGGTTTATATTGCTGGGATGGGGGGTGGATGATGTCACTGACAGGCTGGTTTATATTGCTGGGATGGGGGGTGGATGATGTCACTGACAGGCTGGTTTATATTGCTGGGATGGGGGGTGGATGTCACTGACAGTCTGGTTTATATTGCTGGGATGGGGGGTGGATGATGTCACTGACAGGCTGGTTTATATTGCTGGGATGGGGGGTGGATGATGTCACTGACAGGCTGGTTTATATTGCTGGGATGGGGGGTGGATGATGTCACTGACAGGCTGGTTTATATTGCTGGGATGGGGGGTGGATGATGTCACTGACAGGCTGGTTTATATTGCTGGGATGGGGGATGGATGATGTCACTGACAGGCTGGTTTATATTGCTGGGATGGGGGGTGGATGATGTCACTGACAGGCTGGTTTATATTGCTGGGATGGGGGGTGGATGATGTCACTGACAGGCTGGTTTATATTGCTGGGATGGGGGTGGATGATGTCACTGACAGGCTGGTTTATATTGCTGGGATGGGGGGGTGGATGATGTCACTGACAGGCTGGTTTATATTGCTGGGATGGGGGGTGGATGATGTCACTGACAGGCTGGTTTATATTGCTAGGATGGGGGGTGGATGATGTCACTGACAGGCTGGTTTATATTGCTGGGATGGGGGGTGGATGATGTCACTGACAGGCTGGTTTATATTGCTGGGATGGGGGTGGATGATGTCCCTGACAGGCTGGTTTATATTGCTGGGATGGGGGGTGGATGATGTCACTGACAGTCTGGTTTATATTGCTGGGATGGGGGGTGGATGATGTCACTGACAGGCTGGTTTATATTGCTGGGATGGGGGGTGGATGATGTCACTGACAGGCTGGTTTATATTGCTGGGATGGGGGGTGGATGATGTCACTGACAGGCTGGGTTATATTGCGGGGATGGGGGTGGATGATGTCACTGACAGGCTGGTTTATATTGCTGGGATGGGGGGTGGATGATGTCACTGACAGGCTGGTTTATATTGCTGGGATGGGGGGTGGATGAGGTCACTGACAGGCTGGTTTATATTGCTGGGATGGGGATGGATGATGTCACTGACAGGCTGGTTTATATTGCTGGGATGGGGGATGGATGATGTCACTGACAGGCTGGTTTATATTGCTGGGATGGGGGGTGGATGATGTCACTGACAGGCTGGTTTATATTGCTGGGATGGGGGTGGATGATGTCATTGACAGGCTGGTTTATATTGCTGGGATGGGGGGTGGATGATGTCACTGACAGGCTGGTTTATATTGCTGGGATGGGGGTGGATGATGTCACTGACAGGCTGGTTTATATTGCTGGGATGGGGGATGGATGATGTCACTGACAGGCTGGTTTATATTGCTGGGATGGGGGGTGGATGATGTCACTGACAGGCTGGTTTATATTGCTGGGATGGGGGTGGATGATGTCACTGACAGGCTGGTTTATATTGCTGGGATGGGGGGTGGATGATGTCACTGACAGGCTGGTTTATATTGCTGGGATGGGGGGTGGATGATGTCACTGACAGGCTGGGTTATATTGCGGGGATGGGGGTGGATGATGTCACTGACAGGCTGGTTTATATTGCTGGGATGGGGGGTGGATGATGTCACTGACAGGCTGGTTTATATTGCTGGGATGGGGGGTGGATGATGTCACTGACAGGCTGGTTTATATTGCTGGGATGGGGGGTGGATGATGTCACTGACAGGCTGGTTTATATTGCTGGGATGGGGGGTGGATGATGTCACTGACAGGCTGGTTTATATTGCTGGGATGGGGGGTGGATGATGTCACTGACAGGCTGGTTTATATTGCTGGGATGGGGGGGTGGATGATGTCACTGACAGGCTGGTTTATATTGCTGGGATGGGGGGTGGATGATGCCACTGACAGGCTGGTTTATATTGCTGGGATGGGGGGTGGATGATGTCACTGACAGGCTGGTTTATATTGCTGGGATGGGGGGTGGATGATGTCACTGACAGGCTGGTTTATATTGCTGGGATGGGGGGTGGATGATGTCACTGACAGGCTGGTTTATATTGCTGGGATGGGGGGTGGATGATGTCACTGACAGGCTGGTTTATATTGCTGGGATGGGGGGTGGATGGATGATGTCACTGACAGGCTGGTTTATATTGCTGGGATGGGGGGTGGATGGATGATGTCACTGACAGGCTGGTTTATATTGCTGGGATGGGGGTGGATGATGTCACTGACAGGCTGGTTTATATTGCTGGGATGGGGGGTGGATGATGTCACTGACAGGCTGGTTTGTTTTTTTCATTTCTAGCCGCTCCTGTCTATTATAATCTGGCTGGTGTGAATGGAGGCGTCTGCGCCGGGATACTGCAGGTCTCCAGCCCAGGAAAGGAGGGGCTTGTCTGCTATGAATCGATGGATTCTGACACAGCACGGAAGGTTTGTGCAGATCTGAGGTGTGGAGAGTTTATCAAGCATCTAGGCCACGACCTAGACGAGAGAGAGACCGGATCAAGAACCACGTGGAATTTGATGATGCAGAGCACGTCCGATCCGATTCTGCGGCCGGCAGTCTGCGCGCGGAGGAAAGTCGCTCAAGTCCGTTGTCAGAGTAAGTCTGTTTTTAATGTTTTTTTTGTTTCTTCAATAGTTTCATTTTCGCTCTTTCATTAAGTAACGGTCAAGGCGCTCCGCGTGGAGTGCAGGATGCGCTCTATAGCCTGGAGGTCGCCGGTTCGAGTCCAGGCTATTCCACAGCCGACCGTGGATGGGAGCTCCCAGGGGGCGGCGCTCAATTGGGCGAGCGTCGTCCGGGGGGAGGGAGGGTTAGGTCGGCCAGGGTGTCCTCGGCTCACCGCGCACCAGCGCCCCCTGTAGTCTGGCCGGGCGCCTGCGGGCTTGCCTGTAAGCTGCCCAGAGCTGCATTGTCCTCCGACGCTGTAGCTCTGAGGCGGCTGCACGGTGAGTCTGCAGAGTGTAAAGAAGCGGGCGGCTGACGGCACACGCTTCGGAGGACAGCGTGGGTTCATCTTCACCCCTCCCGAGTCAGCGCAGGGGTAGCAGCGGTGAGCTGAGCTTAAAAATAATTGGATGTGCCAAATTGGGAGAAAATAATTTAATAATTGGCGATTACTAAATAATAATAATAATAATAATAATAATAATAATAATAATAATAATAATAATAATAGATGGGCTTCAGTGAGTTACAGGAAAATAATTCCATCCAGGGTTTCTGTGACGTCATAAACTACGAGAGCGATGGTGGAGTTTATAAACTGTCATCATTAAATTATTAAAGTTCATTTAACTCAACTCTATGAAAGTGAATGGAGATCATAAATATTGGTACCCTCTGCCTTAACTCAGTTAATTCAGCTGATTTTTAATCATAATAATATAATTATAATAATAATAATTGTAACACTTTATATTAAGGTGCTGCTTATTAGTGGTTTATAAATGTTTTATAAATATATAGTAGATGTGTAATAACTATGTTATAGAGTGTTAATAAAGCATTATATATGCAATAGCCATAGACGGGATTACAGTGTTATAAAGGGGACAGTTAATAGCCACCTATTGTACTTTGGGATGTTTAAATGTAATTCCGTCTATGGCTATTGCACGGTTATAAACCATCTTTAAAGCTTTATTGACACTTGATAACATAGTTATTAAGCATCTATTATATAGTTATAACACATTTTATTCCCCCTTTATAGATGATGAATACAGAGTATATAAACTATGAACAAACAGGCTAGACATATTTATAAAGCACCTCGTTAGCACCGCTATGAATTCTTTGTAAGGTCCGCTGATAAACACTTTATTACCCCTTTATTAATGATTCACAAATATGATAGAGCAAGCTAGAAAAATCTATAAAGCCATTTATAAACACGGTAAATAAAGCAGACCTTATAAAAGCATTAATAATGACATTTTAATGTGCTTGAATAATCGCAGCTTCCTACACGGATATGTCCTTAATAACCTCATTTATAAATAATAATAATAATAATAATAATAATAATAATAATAATAATAATAATAATAATAATAATAATAATTGAATGAATTCTCCGATGTTCCATAGCATTTCTTTTTTGTTATTTTAATTTGATTTTATTTCTAGATCTGACTCACCCATTGATGATCCGTGTGAAAGGCAATGCTTTTGGGTGCGCTGGGAGAGTGGAGGTGAACCTTTATGGGGGGGACGGCTACTGGGAACCAGTGTGCTCCAGAGAGCAGTGGGACTGGGAGCGTGCTTCGGAGGTGTGTCGGAGCGTGGGGTGCGGGAGGGTGAAGGAATTCCAGGCAGGAGGGATCGAGAACAATAGAGGAGGAGTCAGCTGCCCGAGAGGCATCCCTCTGTCCAACTGTAGAGCAGATCTGAAACAAGAGAGAAGCTGCACACCTGCAGAGATCATCTGTGAGGGTGAGTGTGTGTGTGTGTGAGTGTGTCTGTGTGAGTGTGTGTGTGAGTGTGTGTGTGTATGTGTCTGTCTGTCTGTCTGTCTCTGTGTGTGTGTCTGTCTGTCTGTCTGTGTCTGTGTCTCTGTGACTCTCTGTCGGTCTGTCTGTGTCTGTGTTTGTGTGAGTCTGTCTGTCTGTCTGTCTGTCTGTGTGTCTGTCTGTCTGACTCTGTGTGTCTCTCTGTGTGTGTGTGTCTGTCTGTCTGCCTGTCTGTCTGTCTGACTCTGTCTGTCTGTCTGTCTGTCTGTGTGTCTGTGTGTCTCTCTGTCTGCCTGCCTGTGTCTGTGTTTGTCTGTCTGTCTGTGTGTCTGTCTGTCTGTCTGTCACTCTTACATTTTCACACACATCGAGAGAAGCGCTCGTCCGATTGTGATGAAACTCGCTCGGGACCTTCTTGAGCTCACAAGTTATTGAGCGGATCAGACTTTGAAGGTATAGACAATGTCGACCCAGGGGACTTTTTTGAGCAGATCAGACTCTGGGGGTGTGTGGAGGCTGTCTCATTTCTCTCTCTCTCTCTCCTTCCCAGTTCCTGCCAGCTCGCTGCCTGTGCGTCTGTCAGAATCGGGTGCAGCTAGGTGTTCTGGGATAGTGGAGGTCTCTCTCTCTGGCTCCTGGAGGGGGTTGTGTGGAGGGCAGGGCTGGTCCCTTGAGACAGCTTCCGTTATCTGCCGGGAATTAAACTGTCAGGAAGCCCTGGAAATCCAACCTGCCCAGATCGGGAACGACAAAGAGATACAGGGAGTGTCCTGTCCGGAAAACAAGGACATCCGACAATGCCACGACCATTTAGAGGAGAGGAGATGCACTCCAGTGAGGCTGATCTGTAACAGTAAGACATCCCAAAAATGAATACTAATAATAATAATACTACTACTACTACTACTACTAATAATAATAATAATAATAATAATAATAATAATAATAATAAAGATTATTTCTTTTTGTTTTTTGAACTCTGATGACATTAGTAAGCACCAGCGCCAGCTAGTGCACAGCCAGTGTACTGCCAGCAAAACACAACTCTCTTAATGGAGGTCACTGACAGGCTGGTTTATATTGCTGGGATGGGGGGTGGATGATGTCACTGACAGGCTGGTTTATATTGCTGGGATGGGGGGTGGATGATGTCACTGACAGGCTGGTTTATATTGCTGGGATGGGGGTGGATGATGTCACTGACAGGCTGGTTTATATTGCTGGGATGGGGGGTGGATGATGTCACTGACAGGCTGGTTTATATTGCTGGGATGGGGGGTGGATGATGTCACTGACAGGCTGGTTTATATTGCTGGGATGGGGGGTGGATGATGTCACTGACAGGCTGGTTTATATTGCTGGGATGGGGGATGGATGATGTCACTGACAGGCTGGTTTATATTGCTGGGATGGGGGGTGGATGATGTCACTGACAGGCTGGTTTATATTGCTGGGATGGGGGGTGGATGATGTCACTGACAGGCTGGTTTATATTGCTGGGATGGGGGTGGATGATGTCACTGATAGGCTGGTTTATATTGCTGGGATGGGGGGTGGATGATGTCACTGACAGGCTGGTTTATATTGCTGGGATGGGGGGTGGATGATGTCACTGACAGGCTGGTTTATATTGCTGGGATGGGGGGGTGGATGATGTCACTGACAGGCTGGTTTATATTGCTGGGATGGGGGGTGGATGATGTCACTGACAGGCTGGTTTATATTGCTGGGATGGGGGGTGGATGATGTCACTGACAGGCTGGTTTATATTGCTGGGATGGGGGGTGGATGATGTCACTGACAGGCTGGTTTATATTGCTGGGATGGGGTGGATGTCACTGACAGGCTGGTTTATATTGCTGGGATGGGGGGTGGATGATGTCACTGACAGGCTGGTTTATATTGCTGGGATGGGGGTGGATGATGTCACTGACAGGCTGGTTTATATTGCTGGGATGGGGGGTGGATGATGTCACTGACAGGCTGGTTTATATTGCTGGGATGGGGGTGGATGTCACTGACAGGCTGGTTTATATTGCTGGGATGGGGGTGGATGTCACTGACAGGCTGGTTTATATTGCTGGGATGGGGGGTGGATGATGTCACTGACAGGCTGGTTTATATTGCTGGGATGGGGGTGGATGATGTCACTGACAGGCTGGTTTATATTGCTGGGATGGGGGGTGGATGATGTCACTGACAGGCTGGTTTATATTGCTGGGATGGGGGTGGATGTCACTGACAGGCTGGTTTATATTGCTGGGATGGGGGGTGGATGATGTCACTGACAGGCTGGTTTATATTGCTGGGATGGGGGTGGATGATGTCACTGACAGGCTGGTTTATATTGCTGGGATGGGGGGTGGATGATGTCACTGACAGGCTGGTTTATATTGCTGGGATGGGGGTGGATGTCACTGACAGGCTGGTTTATATTGCTGGGATGGGGGGTGGATGATGTCACTGACAGGCTGGTTTATATATCTGTTCTCTCTACGCAGGTTCAAGTCCAGAACTGGCCTTTACACTGTCCGACGGCCGGAGCAAATGCGCTGGAAACGCCAGCGTCTTCTACGATGGGACGTTTCAGCCGGTCTGCAGAGACAGCTGGAGCGAGGACTCCGCGTCCACAGCCTGCCGGCAATTAAACTGCGGGCGCGTGAAGACGATATCTGCGGACCGGTATGCCAAGGTGAGGTCCGGACTGCACTGCGGGCGGAACCACACAAGGCTGGAAGACTGCTGGCATTTTCTGGAGAAAAAATCCTGCAGCCAGGCCATGGTCATCTGTACAGGTAGATTTATATATTGTATTGTAATATTGTATTGATGTATTTATAAAGACTAGAGAGAGTGATTTTATATATAAAGACTAGAGAGAGTGATTTTATAGATAAAGACTAGAGAGTGTTTTTTTTTATCTGTCCTGTCACAAAGACGTCCGGAGTGGGTGGCGTCAGACCAGAAG
>NW_026708253.1:27500-47500 GCF_902713425.1 Acipenser ruthenus
CCTGTTCAGTTTGACGCTACAATATAATCCCTTCTTCTTGGGGTCTGTGTTAGTTTCATTAAGAGAGATTCTGATCCTCTCAGTAACTCGATACAGTCTGCACATATTTAACATATAATAATATTATTATTATTTATTTCTTAGCTGACGCCCTTATCCAGGGCGACTTACAATTGTTACAAGATATCACATTATTTTTTACATACAATTCCCCATTTATACAGTTGGGTTTTTACTGGAGCAATCTAGGTAAAGTACCTTGCTCAAGGGTACAACAGCAGTGTCCCCCACCTGGGATTGAACCCACGACCCTCCGGTCAAGAGTCCAGAGCCCTAACCACTACTCCACACTGCTGCCCACTTTACAGATATTTACAGATATTCCTACCTGCAGGGCCTGGCGTAGCAAGACAGCCAACCCCACACCAGAGTGACACCAGACCCAGTGAGAGAGAGAGAGACAGGGGGGCCCTAACACAGCCAGCCCCACACCAGCGCGACACCAAACCCAGTGAGAGAGAGAGACAGGGGGGCCCTAACACAGCCAGCCCCACACCAGCGCGACACCAAACCCAGTGAGAGAGAGAGACAGGGGGGCCCTAACACAGCCAGCCCCACACCAGAGCAACACCAAACCCAGCGAGAGAGAGAGACAGGGAGGACCCTAACACAGCCAGCCCCACACCAGAGCAACACCAAACCCAGCGAGAGAGAGAGACAGGGAGGACCCTAACACAGCCAGCCCCACACCAGAGCGACACCAAACCCAGCGAGAGAGAGAGAGACAGGGAGGACCCTAACACAGCCAGCCCCACACCAGAGCAACACCAAACCCAGCGAGAGAGAGAGAGACAGGGAGGACCCTAACACAGCCAGCCCCACACCAGAGCGACACCAAACCCAGCGAGAGAGAGAGACAGGGGGGCCCTAACACAGCCAGCCCCACACCAGAGCAACACCAAACCCAGCGAGAGAGAGAGACAGGGAGGACCCTAACACAGCCAGCCCCACACCAGAGCGACACCAAACCCAGCGAGAGAGAGAGAGACAGGGGGGCCCTAACACAGCCAGCCCCACACCAGCGCGACACCAAACCCAGTGAGAGAGAGAGACAGGGGGGCCCTAACACAGCCAGCCCCACACCAGCGCGACACCAAACCCAGTGAGAGAGAGAGACAGGGGGGCCCTAACACAGCCAGCCCCACACCAGAGCAACACCAAACCCAGCGAGAGAGAGAGACAGGGAGGACCCTAACACAGCCAGCCCCACACCAGAGCGACACCAAACCCAGCGAGAGAGAGAGAGACAGGGAGGACCCTAACACAGCCAGCCCCACACCAGAGCAACACCAAACCCAGCGAGAGAGAGAGAGACAGGGAGGACCCTAACACAGCCAGCCCCACACCAGAGCGACACCAAACCCAGCGAGAGAGAGAGAGACAGGGAGGACCCTAACACAGCCAGCCCCACACCAGAGCGACACCAAACCCAGCGAGAGAGAGAGAGACAGGGGGGCCCTAACACAGCCAGCCCCTCACCAGAGCAACACCAAACCCAGCGAGAGAGAGAGACAGGGGGGCCCTAACACAGCCAGCCCCACACCAGAGCAACACCAAACCCAGAGAGAGAGAGAGAGACAGGGGGGCCCTAACACAGCCAGCCCCACACCAGAGTGACACCAGACCCAGTGAGAGAGAGAGACAGGGGGGCCCTAACACAGCCAGCCCCACACCAGAGTGACACCAAACCCAGCGAGAGAGAGAGAGACAGGGGGGCCCTAACACAGCCAGCCCCACACCAGAGCAACACCAAACCCAGTGAGAGAGAGAGACAGCGGGGCCCTAACACAGCCAGCCCCACACCAGAGCGACACCAAACCCAGTGAGAGAGAGAGAGACAGGGAGGACCCTAACACAGCCAGCCCCACACCAGAGCAACACCAAACCCAGCGAGAGAGAGAGAGACAGGGAGGACCCTAACACAGCCAGCCCCACACCAGAGCGACACCAAACCCAGCGAGAGAGAGAGAGACAGGGAGGACCCTAACACAGCCAGCCCCACACCAGAGCGACACCAAACCCAGCGAGAGAGAGAGAGACAGGGGGGCCCTAACACAGCCAGCCCCTCACCAGAGCAACACCAAACCCAGCGAGAGAGAGAGACAGGGGGGCCCTAACACAGCCAGCCCCACACCAGAGCAACACCAAACCCAGAGAGAGAGAGAGAGACAGGGGGGCCCTAACACAGCCAGCCCCACACCAGAGTGACACCAGACCCAGTGAGAGAGAGAGACAGGGGGGCCCTAACACAGCCAGCCCCACACCAGAGCAACACCAAACCCAGCGAGAGAGAGAGACAGGGGGGCCCTAACACAGCCAGCCCCACACCAGAGTGACACCAGACCCAGTGAGAGAGAGAGACAGGGGGGCCCTAACACAGCCAGCCCCTCACCAGAGCAACACCAAACCCAGCGAGAGAGAGAGACAGGGGGGCCCTAACACAGCCAGCCCCACACCAGAGCAACACCAAACCCAGCGAGAGAGAGAGACAGGGGGGCCCTAACACAGCCAGCCCCACACCAGAGCAACACCAAACCCAGCGAGAGAGAGAGACAGGGGGGCCCTAACACAGCCAGCCCCACACCAGAGCAACACCAAACCCAGCGAGAGAGAGAGAGACAGGGGGGCCCTAACACAGCCAGCCCCACACCAGAGCAACACCAAACCCAGCGAGAGAGAGAGACAGGGGGGCCCTAACACAGCCAGCCCCACACCAGAGCAACACCAAACCCAGCGAGAGAGAGAGACAGGGAGGACCCTAACACAGCCAGCCCCACACCAGAGCGACACCAAACCCAGCGAGAGAGAGAGACAGGGAGGACCCTAACACAGCCAGCCCCTCACCAGAGCAACACCAAACCCAGTGAGAGAGAGAGAGACAGGGGGGCCCTAACACAGCCAGCCCCACACCAGAGTGACACCAAACCCAGCGAGAGAGAGAGAGACAGGGGGGCCCTAACACAGCCAGCCCCACACCAGAGTGACACCAAACCCAGCGAGAGAGAGAGAGACAGGGGGGCCCTAACACAGCCAGCCCCACACCAGAGTGACACCAAACCCAGCGAGAGAGAGAGAGACAGGGGGGCCCTAACACAGCCAGCCCCACACCAGAGCAACACCAAACCCAGCGAGAGAGAGAGACAGGGGGGCCCTAACACAGCCAGCCCCACACCAGAGCAACACCAAACCCAGTGAGAGAGAGAGACAGGGGGGCCCTAACACAGCCAGCCCCACACCAGAGCGACACCAAACCCAGTGAGAGAGAGAGACAGGGGGGCCCTAACACAGCCAGCCCCACACCAGCGCGACACCAAACCCAGCGAGAGAGAGAGACAGGGGGGCCCTAACACAGCCAGCCCCACACCAGAGTGACACCAAACCCAGTGAGAGAGAGAGACAGGGGGGCCCTAACACAGCCAGCCCCACACCAGAGCGACACCAAACCCAGCGAGAGAGAGAGACAGGGGGGCCCTAACACAGCCAGCCCCACACCAGAGCGACACCAAACCCAGCGAGAGAGAGAGACAGGGGGGCCCTAACACAGCCAGCCCCACACCAGAGTGACACCAAACCCAGTGAGAGAGAGAGACAGGGGGGCCCTAACACAGCCAGCCCCACACCAGAGCGACACCAAACCCAGCGAGAGAGAGAGACAGGGGGGCCCTAACACAGCCAGCCCCACACCAGCGCGACACCAAACCCAGCGAGAGAGAGAGACAGGGAGGACCCTAACACAGCCAGCCCCACACCAGCGCGACACCAAACCCAGCGAGAGAGAGAGACAGGGGGGCCCTAACACAGCCAGCCCCACACCAGAGCGACACCAAACCCAGTGAGAGAGAGAGACAGGGGGGCCCTAACACAGCCAGCCCCACACCAGAGTGACACCAAACCCAGTGAGAGAGAGAGACAGGGGGGCCCTAACACAGCCAGCCCCACACCAGAGCGACACCAAACCCAGTGAGAGAGAGAGACAGGGAGGACCCTAACACAGCCAGCCCCACACCAGAGCAACACCAAACCCAGTGAGAGAGAGAGACAGGGGGGCCCTAACACAGCCAGCCCCACACCAGAGCGACACCAAACCCAGTGAGAGAGAGAGACAGGGATGTGAGTTTCTAACCCTGTTTGGGACACCCGGAAAATAATCAGTTTTTGTTTTAAAGCTACAATGACTTCACTTCTGGTAAACTGATACTGAGATTGATATTTAAGAGTAAGGCTGAGGCATTCCGTACCCAGGCCTGTACTGGGGCCTCGAACTGGGCTGCTGAGGGAAGACGTAGCTCTGGGTAGGATAGGGGGCTCTGTTCTGGGGGGGCCCACCGGGAAAGGAGGGCTGGAGGGGGTACGGGCACTGAGAGGGAGCTCTCGGCCCCAAATAAACACCCGGGCCCACGGACGGAGAAAGAGGAGAGGGGAGGGGAGGAGGAGGGGAGGGGGAGAGAGGAGAGGAGAGGAGAGGGAGAGAGAGAGGAGGGGGGGAGGGGGGAGAGAGGAGATGGGAGGGGAGGAGAGGAGAGGGAGAGAGAGAGGAGGGGGAGGGGAGGGGAGGGGGAGAGAGAGGTGAGAGGGGAGAAATTAATTACAACCAGCCTGTCAGTGACATCATCGCTACGGCTGCACATCCCCGGTCAGAGCTCTCAGTGTGAGGGGAGAGTCTCTGACAGGGACGCGCATCAACACCATGGACAGAACAGCACAGGGCAAGAAACCCCAGAGAAGAGTTTAATGAGAATCTGATAAGCAGAGGGGAGAGAGGAGGGAGCGAGGGGGGGGGGGGGAGGGAAGAAAGAGGGAGAGAGGAGGGAGAGGGGAGAGAGAGAGGAGGGAGGAGGGAGAGGGGGGAGGAGGGAGAGGGGAGAGAGATAGTTCAGCTCTTCACCTCTGATTCTTCCTCGATTTTGGCGCCCTCTGTCTGCAGCAAAGACAGCAGCACGTCTGGACTGAAGGAGCTGAGTTTACTGTCTGAGGAGAGAGAGAGAGAGAGAGAGAGAGAGAGAGAGAGAGAGAGAGAGAGAGAGAGAGAGAGAGAGATTACAAGAGCAGTAATACACACACACACACACAAACACACACACACACACACACACACATCATTATAGCGGTAACAAGCTCAGGTGTGTCTTATTATTAAATTCCTCGTGAAACCAGGACTGGATCACACTGCTGTGCAGCGGGAGTCTCATTCCCAGCCCTAATAATAATAATAATAATAATAATAATAATAATAATAATAATAATAATAATAATAAGAGCAATAGTGCCAGAACTGACTGTGTCTCTCTGCTTAACCAAATTGTGTCTCTCTTTCATTCTCTGTTTCTGTCTAATACTAACTATAATAACAGCAGTGATCTCCACCGTGTCTCTTACCCAGCTCCTCACAGCGCCCCCTGCAGTCTCTGCAGCCCCCTGCAACTCTCTGATAACTAGAACAGCAGTGACCTCCACCCTGTGCCTCTTACCCAGCTCCTCACAGCGCCCCCTGCAGTCTCTGCAGCTCCCTGCACCTCTCTGATAACTAGAACAGCAGTGATCTCCACCCTGTGTCTCTTACCCAGCTCCTCACAGCGCCCCCTGCAGTCTGTGCAGCTCCCTACACCTCTCTGATAACTATAACAGCAGTGATCTCCACCCTGTGTCTCTTACCCAGTTCCTCACAGCGCCCCCTGCAGTCTGTCTCCAGTCTGTGCAGCTCCCTGCACCTCTCTGATAACTAGAACAGCAGTGATCTCCACCCTGTGTCTCTTACCCAGCTCCTCACAGCGCCCCCTGCAGTCTGTCTCCAGTCTGTGCAGCTCCCTGCACCTCTCTGATAACTAGAACAGCAGTGATCTCCACCCTGTGTCTCTTACCCAGCTCCTCACAGCGCCCCCTGCAGTCTGTGCAGCTCCCTGCACCTCTCTGATAACTAGAACAGCAGTGATCTCCACCCTGTGTCTCTTACCCAGCTCCTCACAGTGCCCCCTGCAGTCTCTGCAGCTCCCTGCACCTCTCTGATAACTATAACAGCAGTGATCTCCACCCTGTGTCTCTTACCCAGCTCCTCACAGCGCCCCCTGCAGTCTGTGCAGCTCCCTGCACCTCTCTGATAACTAGAACAGCAGTGATCTCCACCCTGTGTCTCTTACCCAGCTCCTCACAGCGCCCCCTGCAGTCTGTCTCCAGTCTGTGCAGCTCCCTGCACCTCTCTGATAACTAGAACAGCAGTGATCTCCACCCTGTGTCTCTTACCCAGCTCCTCACAGCGCCCCCTGCAGTCTGTGCAGCTCCCTGCACCTCTCTGATAACTAGAACAGCAGTGATCTCCACCCTGTGTCTCTTACCCAGCTCCTCACAGTGCCCCCTGCAGTCTCTGCAGCTCCCTGCACCTCTCTGATAACTATAACAGCAGTGATCTCCACCCTGTGTCTCTTACCCAGCTCCTCACAGCGCCCCCTGCAGTCTGTGCAGCTCCCTGCACCTCTCTGATAACTAGAACAGCAGTGATCTCCACCCTGTGTCTCTTACCCAGCTCCTCACAGCGCCCCCTGCAGTCTGTCTCCAGTCTGTGCAGCTCCCTGCACCTCTCTGATAACTAGAACAGCAAATCTTTTATGAGACAAGTTTTTGTATTATTGAATGACCCCAACTCATCTATTGAAGTTGCATGGACTTTCAATATTGATGGTAGTGATTATGTTATAAGAGGCTGTGTGGTCCAGTGGTTAAAGAAAAGGGCTTGTAACCAGGAGGTCCCCGGTTCAAATCCCACCTCAGCCACTGACTCACTGACCCTGAGCAAGTCACTGAACCTCCTTGTGCTCCGTCCTTCAGGATGAGACGTCAAACAAACGAGCTCCTATTGGAAGTGACTCTGCAGCAGCCACTGACTCCCTGTGTGTGTGTGTGACCCTTAGCAAGTCACTGAACCTCCTTGTGCTCCATCCTTCAGGATGAGACGTCAAACAAACAAGCTCCTATTGGAAGTGACTCTGCAGCAGCCACTGACTCCCTGTGTGTGTGTGAGACCCTGAGCAAGTCACTGAACCTCCTTGTGCTCCGTCTTTCGGGTGAGACGTAATTGTAAGTGACTCTGCAGCTGATGCATACTTCACACACCCTAGTCTCTGTAAGTCGGATAAAGGCGTCTGCTAAATAAACAAATAATAAAGTGTGTCACGTGAATGCGCTAAAGACACTGCCTGACACCAGGGGGAGAGCTCATGTAGACTGTGTAGTACTGCTCCGGCCTGGAGGTCCTTATATAAACCATCTTTGACTAAGCGCTCAGGAGATCTACAGTGGCACATTCTTCATGGCATCATAGCCACTGGGCGCCACGTCCACCGAATTGACCCTGCGGTTAGCAAAGACTGCGGTTTTTGTGGGAAGGAAGAAACACTGTTTCACATTTTTACTGACTGCAGAAGGCTGGAGCCCTTGTTTAATGCTATAGCTGAATTCTTTAAATGTGATTTTTTACTGAAGAATTATATTCATTTTTAATTTTCCTTACAGTCACAAGACACGATTTAAAAGTGCTTTAATTCATTTTATATTTGGAGAAGGAAAACTAGCAATCTGGAGAAAACAAGCTGCAGGGGTCGGGAATTTATAACGCTGCATTAATGTGGAAATTGTTGTTGAAAACAAGAATTCAAATTGATTTTGCTTATTTTTCTTTAGTCCGTGACTTACAGAGTTTTCAGCAGCGTTGGTGTGTGAATGAGGGATTGTGTGTGCTGGGGGAGGAGGGACAGCTACAGTTTTTTGTGTGAAATAATGTGGATGTATTTATGTGCATGCATATACATATTTTTATATAATTGGGAAAAATATATATATTATATAATTTAGATCTGTTTTATTAATAACCTTGTTTATCGTTTTAAAAAAAGAGAAGTTGTGTTCATTGTAAATTGTTAATTATTCTATTTTAATTTGTTTTTTCAAAATGGTTCAATAAAGGACCCTTAAAAGTCGAGCCTCTCTCTCTCTCTCTCTCTCTCTCTCTCTCTCTCTCTCTCTCTCTCTCTCTCTCTCTCTCTCTCTCTCCTCAGACAGTAAACAGCTCCTTGCTGCAGACAGAGGGCGCCAAAATCGAGGAAGAATCGGAGGTGAGGATCTGAACTATCTCTCTCCCCCCTCCCTCTCCCCTCTCCCTCCCTCCTCCCACCCCTCTCCCCTTTCCCTCCTCCCTCCCCTCTCCCTCCTCCCCTCTCTCTCCCCCCTCCCTCCTTCCCTCTCCCCTCTCCCCTCTCCTTATCACATTCTCATTAAACTCTTCTCTGGCATTTCTTACCCTGTGCTGTTCTGTCACACTGAGAGCTCTGACCAGGGATGTGCAGCTGTGGGGATGATGTCACTGACAGGTGGGTTTATATTGCTGGGATGGGGGGTGGATGATGTCACACTCTCTGGTGTGGGGCTGGCTGTGTTAGGGCCCCCCTGTCTCTCTCTCTCACTGGGTTTGGTGTCGCCCTGGTGTGGGGCTGGCTGTGTTAGGGCCCCCCTGTCTCTCTCTCTCGCTGGGTTTGGTGTGTTAGGGCCCCCCTGTCTCTCTCTCTCGCTGGGTTTGGTGTGTTAGGGCCCCCCTGTCTCTCTCTCTCACTGGGTTTGGTGTCGCTCTGGTGTGGGGCTGGCTGTGTTAGGGCCCCCCTGTCTCTCTCTCTCGCTGGGTCTGGTGTCGCTCTGGTGTGGGGCTGGCTGTGTTAGGGCCCCCCTGTCTCTCTCTCTCACTGGGTTTGGTGTTGCTCTGGTGTGGGGCTGGCTGTGTTAGGGCCCCCCTGTCTCTCTCTCACTGGGTTTGGTGTCACTCTGGTGTGGGGCTGGCTGTGTTAGGGCCCCCCTGTCTCTCTCTCTCTCACTGGGTTTGGTGTCGCTCTGGTGTGGGGCTGGCTGTGTTAGGGCCCCCCTGTCTCTCTCTCTCACTGGGTTTGGTGTTGCTCTGGTGTGGGGCTGGCTGTGTTAGGGCCCCCCTGTCTCTCTCTCTCACTGGGTTTGGTGTCGCTCTGGTGTGGGGCTGGCTGTGTTAGGGCCCCCCTGTCTCTCTCTCTCTCACTGGGTTTGGTGTCGCTCTGGTGTGGGGCTGGCTGTGTTAGGGCCCCCCTGTCTCTCTCTCTCACTGGGTTTGGTGTCGCTCTGGTGTGGGGCTGGCTGTGTTAGGGCCCCCCTGTCTCTCTCTCTCACTGGGTTTGGTGTCGCTCTGGTGTGGGGCTGGCTGTGTTAGGGCCCCCCTGTCTCTCTCTCTCACTGGGTTTGGTGTCGCTCTGGTGTGGGGCTGGCTGTGTTAGGGCCCCCCTGTCTCTCTCTCTCGCTGGGTTTGGTGTTGCTCTGGTGTGGGGCTGGCTATGTTGGGGCCCCCCTGTCTCTCTCTCTCACTGGGTCTGGTGTTGCTCTGGTGTGGGGCTGGCTGTGTTAGGGCCCCCCTGTCTCTCTCTCTCGCTGGGTTTGGTGTTGCTCTGGTATGGGGCTGGCTGTGTTAGGGCCCCCCTGTCTCTCTCTCTCTCACTGGGTTTGGTGTCGCTCTGGTGTGGGGCTGGCTGTGTTAGGGCCCCCCTGTCTCTCTCTCTCTCACTGGGTTTGGTGTTGCTCTGGTGTGGGGCTGGCTGTGTTAGGGCCCCCCTGTCTCTCTCTCTCGCTGGGTTTGGTGTCGCTCTGGTGTGGGGCTGGCTGTGTTAGGGCCCCCCTGTCTCTCTCTCTCTCACTGGGTCTGGTGTCACTCTGGTGTGGGGCTGGCTGTGTTAGGGCCCCCCTGTCTCTCTCTCTCTCACTGGGTTTGGTGTCGCTCTGGTGTGGGGTTGGCTGTCTTGCTACGCCAGGCCCTTTAGGTAGGAATGTCTGTAAATGTTTCGGTTTATATTTTTACATCAGGTGTAAAAAAAAAAAATGTTTTTCAATAAATATATCTTGAGTTAAATATACAGAGTGTATCGAGTTACTGAGAGGATCAGAATCTCTCTTAATGAAACTAACACAGACCCCAAGAAGAAGGGATTATATTGTAGCGTCAAACTGAACAGGATTGTGGAGCTCTGTCTGTCTGTCTGTCTGTCTGTCTGCAGCTTTAATGAAACTAAACTCTTTTCAGAATGTAGTAAACTAACACAGACACCAAGAAGAAGGGATTATATTGTAGCGTCAAACTGAACAGGATTGTGGGGCTCTGTCTGTCTGTCTGTCTGTCTGTCTGTCTGTCTGCAGCTTTAATGAAACTAAACTCTTTTCAGAATGTAGTAAACTAACACAGACCCCAAGAAGAAGGGATTATATTGTAGCGTCAAACTGAACAGGATTGTGGGGCTCTGTCTGTCTGTCTGTCTGTCACACAGTGCACTGTCTCACATTCGTTTGAGTTTGAAAAAGAAAAAATGAAACGTTTGTTAAAAATATATTTTTTTAATAGCAGGTTTTACACAAGCAGGTTTATTTTTACAAGCAATCGCAGGTGAGTCATTAAAAAAATCACGTAACCATCTTCAAAAGTCGTTCTCATCTCTTTATTTTTCCCCTCCTCCTCCTTCTCCTCCTCCACTCCTCCCCTTCTCTCCTCTTCCTCTCCTCCTCTCCTCGTCCTCCTCTTCTCTCCTCCTCTCCTCCTCCTCTCCTCTTCCTCCTCTTCCTCCTCTCCTCTTCCTCTTCTCTCCTCTTCCTCTTCTCTCCTCTTCCTCTTCCTCTCTTCCTCTTCTCCTCCTCTTCCTCCTCCTCTCCTCATGTGTTTTTTTGCTTCAGTCGTTTCTGAGCGTTTCTTGCTTCTGTCGCTTTTCCAATAAATCAAGTTCTTACCAATTAAAAAAAAAAATTAATATCTGCCTTTACCCTGGATTTCATTGGTTTTTGGGGAGCAGCTGAAAATCTGAAGAAAAAAAACAGTTTAGAAATTAATTTGTCCAATCGCCTCCCTCCTCTCACCCCCTCACCCCCTCACCCCCTCTCCCTCTGCCCCTCACCCCCTCTCCCTACCCCTCCCTCCCCCTGCCTCCCTCTCCCCCCTCCCTCCTGTCCCTGTCTCTTATGGTACAGGTCTGCTGTCTTTCTCCTCACTAGACTAACAGCCGTGTCCACTCCACCCTGTTCAAATGGACTCACCTGATTGGTTGAAAGCAAAGCAGGGTCACGACCTCTGTGACTAATAGAAATCGTATTCGCTGTTTCCAGCAGAAGAATTCTCGCTGGTGACATTGACCAGCATTCTCTCAAGCGCTGTGAAGAAAATACACATTCAGTCTTTAAAATCCATTCTCTCACCTCTTATTAGCTTTATTAACATGATCACCGGCCCCTCCCTTTAAAGGAGCGCTGACCATCTTTAAAATCCATTCTCTCGCCTCTTATTAGCTTTATTAACATTATCACCGGCCCCTCCTCCCTTTAAAGGAGTGCTGACCATCTTTAAAATCCATTCTCTCGCCTCTTATTAGCTTTATTAACATTATCACCGGCCCCTCCTCCCTTTAAAGGAGCGCTGACCATCTTTAAAATCCATTCTCTCGCCTCTTATTAGCTTTATTAACATTATCACCGGCCCCTCCTCCCTTTAAAGGAGTGCTGACCATCTTTAAAATCCATTCTCTCCCCTCTTATTAGCTTTATTAACATGATCACCGGCCCCTCCCTTTAAAGGAGCGCTGACCATCTTTAAAATCCATTCTCTCACCTCTTATTAGCTTTATTAACATGATCACCGGCCCCTCCTCCCTTTAAAGGAGCGCTGACCATCTTTAAAATCCATTCTCTCACCTCTTATTAGCTTTATTAACATGATCACTGGCCCCTCCCTTTAAAGGAGCGCTGACCATCTTTAAAATCCATTCTCTCGCCTCTTATTAGCTTTATTAACATTATCACCGGCCCCTCCTCCCTTTAAAGGAGTGCTGACCATCTTTAAAATCCATTCTCTCGCCTCTTATTAGCTTTATTAACATTATCACCGGCCCCTCCTCCCTTTAAAGGAGCGCTGACCATCTTTAAAATCCATTCTCTCGCCTCTTATTAGCTTTATTAACATTATCACCGGCCCCTCCTCCCTTTAAAGGAGTGCTGACCATCTTTAAAATCCATTCTCTCCCCTCTTATTAGCTTTATTAACATGATCACCGGCCCCTCCCTTTAAAGGAGCGCTGACCATCTTTAAAATCCATTCTCTCACCTCTTATTAGCTTTATTAACATGATCACCGGCCCCTCCTCCCTTTAAAGGAGCGCTGACCATCTTTAAAATCCATTCTCTCACCTCTTATTAGCTTTATTAACATGATCACTGGCCCCTCCCTTTAAAGGAGCGCTGATCATCTTTAAAATCCATTCTCTCACCTCTTATTAGCTTTATTAACAAGATCACCGGCCCCTCCCTTTAAAGGAGCGCTGACCATCTTTAAAATCCATTCTCTCACCTCTTATTAGCTTTATTAACATGATCACCGGCCCCTCCCTTTAAAGGAGCTCTGACCATCTTTAAAATCCATTCTCTCACCTCTTATTAGCTTTATTAACATGATCACCGGCCCCTCCCTTTAAAGGAGCGCTGACCATCTTTAAAATCCATTCTCTCACCTCTTATTAGCTTTATTAACACGATCACCGGCCCCTCCCTTTAAAGGAGCGCTGACCATCTTTAAAATCCATTCTCTCACCTCGTGTGTGTTTTAATTTTTTTTTTACCACTTTTTTTAAAATTGCATTCCCTGCCCTAAGATGGCTTCCCGTGTACCTGCATGGACCTCTCAGAACTACATTTCCCACGGAACACAATAAAAGAAAAAGCTCCTTATATACCCGTTCAGCGTAGCCTCTCCCTGTTTACCTGGGTAGGCGGGGGAGTGTCTCTTGGGGGTGGGCGTGGTCGTGTACTCATTCTCAGTGTTCGGACCGGAGGGGGGTCTCGGACTGGGCTGAAGTGCATTCCGACTCCGATGGAAGGACACTGAGAGAGAGAGAGAGAGGAGAGGAGAGGGAGAGGGAGAGATGGAGAGGGAGAGATGGAGAGGGAGAGAGAGGAGAGAGAGAGAAAGAGAGCAGAGAGGAGAGGAGGAGAGTGAGAGGAGAGGAGAGAGAAAGAGAGTGAGAGGAGAGAGGGAGAGGGAGAGAGAGAGGAGACAGAGAAAGAGAGAGCAGAGAGGAGAGGAGAGAGAGAAAGAAAGAGAGAGAGGAGAGGAGAGAGGGAGACAGAGAGAGGAGAGGAGAGAGAGAGAGGAGAGGAGAGAGGAGAGCGAGAGAAAGAGGAGGGGAGAGGGAGTGGGAGACAGAGAGAGGAGAGGAGAGCAGAGAGAGAGTGAGGAGAGGGAGAGGGAGGAGTGAGAGAGAGGAGAGGAGAGAGAGAGGGGAGAGAGATTGAGAGAGAGAGAGAGAGGAGAGCGAGAGAAAGAGGAGGGGAGAGGGAGTGGGAGACAGAGAGGGAGAGGGAGGAGTGAGAGAGGAGAGGAGAGAGAGAGAGAGAGAGAGAGAGGAGAGGGAGAGAGGGGAGAGTATTAAAAAAGAAAAACAAATATCACCTTTTAATGGAAACATAATTTTTCTCACCCCCATTGCAGAGCTGGTTGTAGTTAGTGGTTCTTCCTGTTTATACACTGAAGATGCTGAGAAAGACTTCTAGTGCAAACGTTTGCCATTGAATTTACACTGAAGACGCTGAGAAAGTCTTCTAGTGGAAACGTTTGCCATTGAATTCACACTGAAGACGCTGAGAAAGTCTTCTAGTGGAAACGTTTGCCATTGAATTTACACTGAATACGCTGAGAGAGACTTCTAGAGGAAACGTTTGCCGTTGAATTTACACTGAAGACGCTGAGAAAGACTTCTAGTGGAAACGTTTGCCATTAAATTTACACTGAAGACGCTGAGAGAGACTTCTAGTGGAAACGTTTGCCATTGAATTTACACTGAAGACGCTGAGAGAGACTTCTAGTGGAAACGTTTGCCATTGAATTTACACTGAAGACGCTGAGAGAGACTTCTAGTGGAAATGTTTGCCATTGAATTTACACTGAAGATGCTGAAAAAGACTTCTAGTGGAAACGTTTGCCATTGAATTTACACTGAAGACGCTGAGAAAGACTTCTAGTGGAAACGTTTGCCATTGAATTTACACTGAAGACGCTGAGAAAGTCTTCTAGTGGAAACGTTTGCCATTGAATTCACACTGAAGACGCTGAGAAAGTCTTCTAGTGGAAACGTTTGCCATTGAATTTACACTGAAGACGCTGAGAGAGACTTCTAGAGGAAACGTTTGCCGTTGAATTTACACTGAAGACGCTGAGAAAGACTTCTAGTGGAAACGTTTGCCATTAAATTTACACTGAAGACGCTGAGAGAGACTTCTAGTGGAAACGTTTGCCATTGAATTTACACTGAAGACGCTGAGAGAGACTTCTAGTGGAAACGTTTGCCATTGAATTTACACTGAAGACGCTGAGAGAGACTTCTAGTGGAAATGTTTGCCATTGAATTTACACTGAAGATGCTGAAAAAGACTTCTAGTGGAAACGTTTGCCATTGAATTTACACTGAAGACGCTGAGAAAGACTTCTAGTGGAAACGTTTGCCATTGAATTTACACTGAAGATGCTGAGAAAGACTTCTAGTGGAAACGTTTGCCATTGAATTTACACTGAAGATGCTGAGAAAGACTTCTAGTGGAAACGTTTGCCATTGAATTTACACTGAAGATGCTGAGAAAGACTTCTAGTGGAAACGTTTGCCATTGAATTCACACTGAAGACTCTGAGAAAGACTTCTAGTGGAAACGTTTGCCATTGAATTTACACTGAAGACGCTGAGAGAGACTTCTAGTGGAAACGTTTGCCATTGAATTTACACTGAAGACGCTGAGACACTTCTAGTGGAAACGTTTGCCATTGAATTTACACTGAAGACGCTGAGAGTTTGTTTTCACTCACCACTCTGACTCTGTGTTGGTCCGATCCATTCCCTTTCATTCTTTCTAAAGACTGAAGACAAAAATAAACACAAAAAATCAATTTAGACATTCTAGACTAAAAACAACCTCAGATTACTGAAAAATAACTGAAAAGATTCTAAAGATGGTCAGCGCTCCTTTAAAGGGAGGGGTCAGTGATCATGTTAATAAAGCTAATAAGAGGTGAGAGAATGGATTTTAAAGATGGTCAGCGCTCCTTTAAAGGGAGGGGCCGGTGATCATGTTAATAAAGCTAATAAGAGATGAGAGAATGGATTTTAAAGATGATCAGCGCTCCTTTAAAGGGAGGGTCCGGTGATCATGTTAATAAAGCTAATAAGAGGCGAGAGAATGGATTTTAAAGATGGTCAGCGCTCCTTTAAAGGGAGGGGCCAGTGATCATGTTAATAAAGCTAATAAGAGGTGAGAGAATGGATTTTAAAGATGGTCAGCGCTCCTTTAAAGGGAGGGGTCAGTGATCATGTTAATAAAGCTAATAAGAGATGAGAGAATGGATTTTAAAGATGATCAGCGCTCCTTTAAAGGGAGGGTCCGGTGATCATGTTAATAAAGCTAATAAGAGGCGAGAGAATGGATTTTAAAGATGGTCAGCGCTCCTTTAAAGGGAGGGGCCAGTGATCATGTTAATAAAGCTAATAAGAGGTGAGAGAATGGATTTTAAAGATGGTCAGCGCTCCTTTAAAGGGAGGGGTCAGTGATCATGTTAATAAAGCTAATAAGAGATGAGAGAATGGATTTTAAAGATGATCAGCGCTCCTTTAAAGGGAGGGTCCGGTGATCATGTTAATAAAGCTAATAAGAGGCGAGAGAATGGATTTTAAAGATGGTCAGCGCTCCTTTAAAGGGAGGGGCCAGTGATCATGTTAATAAAGCTAATAAGAGGTGAGAGAATGGATTTTAAAGATGGTCAGCGCTCCTTTAAAGGGAGGGGCCGGTGATCATATTAATAAAGCTAATAAGAGGCGAGAGAATGGATTTTAAAGATGGTCAGCGCTCCTTTAAAGGGAGGGGCCGGTGATCCTGTTAATAAAGCTAATAAGAGGTGAGAGAATGGATTTTAAAGATGGTCAGCGCTCCTTTAAAAGGAGGGGTCAGTGATCATGTTAATAAAGCTAATAAGAGATGAGAGAATGGATTTTAAAGATGATCAGCGCTCCTTTAAAGGGAGGGTCCGGTGATCATGTTAATAAAGCTAATAAGAGGCGAGAGAATGGATTTTAAAGATGGTCAGCGCTCCTTTAAAGGGAGGGGCCAGTGATCATGTTAATAAAGCTAATAAGAGGTGAGAGAATGGATTTTAAAGATGGTCAGCGCTCCTTTAAAGGGAGGGGTCAGTGATCATGTTAATAAAGCTAATAAGAGATGAGAGAATGGATTTTAAAGATGATCAGCGCTCCTTTAAAGGGAGGGTCCGGTGATCATGTTAATAAAGCTAATAAGAGGCGAGAGAATGGATTTTAAAGATGGTCAGCGCTCCTTTAAAGGGAGGGGCCAGTGATCATGTTAATAAAGCTAATAAGAGGTGAGAGAATGGATTTTAAAGATGGTCAGCGCTCCTTTAAAGGGAGGGGCCGGTGATCATATTAATAAAGCTAATAAGAGGCGAGAGAATGGATTTTAAAGATGGTCAGCGCTCCTTTAAAGGGAGGGGCCGGTGATCCTGTTAATAAAGCTAATAAGAGGTGAGAGAATGGATTTTAAAGATGGTCAGCGCTCCTTTAAAAGGAGGGGTCAGTGATCATGTTAATAAAGCTAATAAGAGGTGAGAGAATGGATTTTAAAGATGGTCAGTGCTCCTTTAAAGGGAGGGGCCGGTGATCATGTTAATAAAGCTAATAAGAGGTGAGAGAATGGATTTTAAAGATGGTCAGCGCTCCTTTAAAGGGAGGGGCCGGTGATCATGTTAATAAAGCTAATAAGAGGTGAGAGAATGGATTTTAAAGATGGTCAGCGCTCCTTTAAAGGGAGGGGCCGGTGATCATGTTAATAAAGCTAATAAGAGGTGAGAGAATGGATTTTAAAGATGGTCAGCGCTCCTTTAAAGGGAGGGGCCGGTGATCATGTTAATAAAGCTAATAAGAGGTGAGAGAATGGATTTTAAAGATGGTCAGCGCTCCTTTAAAAGGAGGAGCCGGTGATCATGTTAATAAAGCTAATAAGAGGTGAGAGAATGGATTTTAAAGATGGTCAGCGCTCCTTTAAAGGGAGGGGCCGGTGATCATGTTAATAAAGCTAATAAGAGGTGAGAGAATGGATTTTAAAGATGGTCAGCGCTCCTTTAAAGGGAGGGGCCGGTGATCATGTTAATAAAGCTAATAAGAGGTGAGAGAATGGATTTTAAAGATGGTCAGCGCTCCTTTAAAGGGAGGGGCCGGTGATCATGTTAATAAAGCTAATAAGAGGTGAGAGAATGGATTTTAAAGATGGTCAGCGCTCCTTTAAAGGGAGGGGCCGGTGATCATGTTAATAAAGCTAATAAGAGGTGAGAGAATGGATTTTAAAGATGGTCAGCGCTCCTTTAAAGGGAGGGGCCGGTGATCATGTTAATAAAGCTAATAAGAGGTGAGAGAATGGATTTTAAAGATGGTCAGCGCTCCTTTAAAGGGAGGGGCCGGTGATCATGTTAATAAAGCTAATAAGAGGTGAGAGAATGGATTTTAAAGATGGTCAGCGCTCCTTTAAAAGGAGGAGCCGGTGATCATGTTAATAAAGCTAATAAGAGGTGAGAGAATGGATTTTAAAGATGGTCAGCGCTCCTTTAAAGGGAGGGGCCGGTGATCATGTTAATAAAGCTAATAAGAGGTGAGAGAATGGATTTTAAAGATGGTCAGCGCTCCTTTAAAAGGAGGAGCCGGTGATCATGTTAATAAAGCTAATAAGAGGTGAGAGAATGGATTTTAAAGATGGTCAGCGCTCCTTTAAAGGGAGGGGCCGGTGATCATGTTAATAAAGCTAATAAGAGGTGAGAGAATGGATTTTAAAGATGGTCAGCGCTCCTTTAAAGGGAGGGGCCGGTGATCATGTTAATAAAGCTAATAAGAGGTGAGAGAATGGATTTTAAAGATGGTCAGCGCTCCTTTAAAGGGAGGGGCCGGTGATCATGTTAATAAAGCTAATAAGAGGTGAGAGAATGGATTTTAAAGATGGTCAGCGCTCCTTTAAAGGGAGGGGCCGGTGATCATGTTAATAAAGCTAATAAGAGGTGAGAGAATGGATTTTAAAGATGGTCAGCGCTCCTTTAAAAGGAGGAGCCGGTGATCATGTTAATAAAGCTAATAAGAGGTGAGAGAATGGATTTTAAAGATGGTCAGCGCTCCTTTAAAGGGAGGGGCCGGTGATCATGTTAATAAAGCTAATAAGAGGTGAGAGAATGGATTTTAAAGATGGTCAGCGCTCCTTTAAAGGGAGGGGCCGGTGATCATGTTAATAAAGCTAATAAGAGGTGAGAGAATGGATTTTAAAGATGGTCAGCGCTCCTTTAAAGGGAGGGGCCGGTGATCATGTTAATAAAGCTAATAAGAGGTGAGAGAATGGATTTTAAAGATGGTCAGCGCTCCTTTAAAGGGAGGGGCCGGTGATCATGTTAATAAAGCTAATAAGAGGTGAGAGAATGGATTTTAAAGATGGTCAGCGCTCCTTTAAAAGGAGGAGCCGGTGATCATGTTAATAAAGCTAATAAGAGGTGAGAGAATGGATTTTAAAGATGGTCAGCGCTCCTTTAAAGGGAGGGGCCGGTGATCATGTTAATAAAGCTAATAAGAGGTGAGAGAATGGATTTTAAAGATGGTCAGCGCTCCTTTAAAAGGAGGAGCCGGTGATCATGTTAATAAAGCTAATAAGAGGTGAGAGAATGGATTTTAAAGATGGTCAGCGCTCCTTTAAAGGGAGGGGCCGGTGATCATGTTAATAAAGCTAATAAGAGGTGAGAGAATGGATTTTAAAGATGGTCAGCGCTCCTTTAAAGGGAGGGGCCGGTGATCATGTTAATAAAGCTAATAAGAGGTGAGAGAATGGATTTTAAAGATGGTCAGCGCTCCTTTAAAGGGAGGGGCCGGTGATCATGTTAATAAAGCTAATAAGAGGTGAGAGAATGGATTTTAAAGATGGTCAGCGCTCCTTTAAAGGGAGGGGCCGGTGATCATGTTAATAAAGCTAATAAGAGGTGAGAGAATGGATTTTAAAGATGGTCAGCGCTCCTTTAAAAGGAGGAGCCGGTGATCATGTTAATAAAGCTAATAAGAGGTGAGAGAATGGATTTTAAAGATGGTCAGCGCTCCTTTAAAGGGAGGGGCCGGTGATCATGTTAATAAAGCTAATAAGAGGTGAGAGAATGGATTTTAAAGATGGTCAGCGCTCCTTTAAAGGGAGGGGCCGGTGATCATGTTAATAAAGCTAATAAGAGGTGAGAGAATGGATTTTAAAGATGGTCAGCGCTCCTTTAAAGGGAGGGGCCGGTGATCATGTTAATAAAGCTAATAAGAGGTGAGAGAATGGATTTTAAAGATGGTCAGCGCTCCTTTAAAGGGAGGGGCCGGTGATCATGTTAATAAAGCTAATAAGAGGTGAGAGAATGGATTTTAAAGATGGTCAGCGCTCCTTTAAAGGGAGGGGCCGGTGATCATGTTAATAAAGCTAATAAGAGGTGAGAGAATGGATTTTAAAGATGGTCAGCGCTCCTTTAAAGGGAGGGGCCGGTGATCATGTTAATAAAGCTAATAAGAGGTGAGAGAATGGATTTTAAAGATGGTCAGCGCTCCTTTAAAGGGAGGGGCCGGTGATCATGTTAATAAAGCTAATAAGAGGTGAGAGAATGGATTTTAAAGATGGTCAGCGCTCCTTTAAAGGGAGGGGCCGGTGATCATGTTAATAAAGCTAATAAGAGGTGAGAGAATGGATTTTAAAGATGGTCAGCGCTCCTTTAAAGGGAGGGGCCGGTGATCATGTTAATAAAGCTAATAAGAGGTGAGAGTATTGATTTTAAAGATGGTCAGCGCTCCTTTAAAGGGAGGGGCCGGTGATCA
>NW_026708253.1:52500-75000 GCF_902713425.1 Acipenser ruthenus
GAGCGGCTAGAAATGAAAAAAACAAACCAGCCTGTCAGTGACATCATCCACCTCCCATCCCAGCAATATAAACCAGCCTGTCAGTGACATCATCCACCCCCCATCCCAGCAATATAAACCAGCCTGTCAGTGACATCATCCATCCCCCATCCCAGCAATATAAACCAGCCTGTCAGTGACATCATCCACCCCCCATCCCAGCAATATAAACCAGCCTGTCAGTGACATCATCCACCCCCCATCCCAGCAATATAAACCAGCCTGTCAGTGACATCATCCACCCCCCATCCCAGCAATATAAACCAGCCTGTCAGTGACCTCATCCACCCCCCATCCCAGCAATATAAACCAGCCTGTCAGTGACATCATCCACCCCCCATCCCAGCAATATAAACCAGCCTGTCAGTGACCTCATCCACCCCCCATCCCAGCAATATAAACCAGCCTGTCAGTGACATCATCCACCCCCCATCCCAGCAATATAAACCAGCCTGTCAGTGACATCATCCATCCCCCATTGCAGGAATATAAACCAGCCTGTCAGTGACATCATCCACCCCCCATCCCAGCAATATAAACCAGCCTGTCAGTGACATCATCCACCCCCCATCCCAGCAATATAAACCAGCCTGTCAGTGACATCATCCACCCCCATCCCAGCAATATAAACCAGCCTGTCAGTGACATCATCCACCCCCCATCCCAGCAAAATAAACCAGCCTGTCAGTGACACCATCCACCCCCCATCCCAGCAATATAAACCAGCCTGTCAGTGACATCATCCACCCCCCATCCCAGCAATATAAACCAGCCTGTCAGTGACATCATCCACCCCCCATCCCAGCAATATAAACCAGCCTGTCAGTGACATCATCCACCCCCCATCCCAGCAATATAAACCAGACTGTCAGTGACATCATCCACCCCCCATCCCAGCAATATAAACCAGCCTGTCAATGACATCATCCACCCCCCATCCCAGCAATATAAACCAGCCTGTCAGTGACACCATCCACCCCCCATCCCAGCAAAATAAACCAGCCTGTCAGTGACATCATCCACCCCCCATTCCAGCAATATAAACCAGCCTGTCAGTGACATCATCCACCCCCCATCCCAGCAATATAAACCAGCCTGTCCGTGACATCATCCACCCCCCATCCCAGCAATATAAACCAGCCTGTCAGTGACATCATCCACCCCCATCCCAGCAATATAAACCAGCCTGTCAGTGACATCATCAACCCCCCATCCCAGCAATATAAACCAGCCTGTCAGTGACATCATCCACCCCCATCCCAGCAATATAAACCAGCCTGTCAGTGACATCATCAACCCCCCATCCCAGCAATATAAACCAGCCTGTCAGTGACATCATCCACCCCCATCCCAGCAATATAAACCAGCCTGTCAGTGACATCATCCACCCCCCATCCCAGCAATATAAACCAGCCTGTCAGTGACATCATCCACCCCCCATCCCAGCAATATAAACCAGCCTGTCAGTGACATCATCCACCCCCATCCCAGCAATATAAACCAGCCTGTCAGTGACATCATCCACCCCCCATCCCAGCAATATAAACCAGCCTGTCAGTGACATCATCCACCCCCATCCCAGCAATATAAACAAGCCTGTCAGTGACATCATCCACCCCCATCCCAGCAATATAAACCAGCCTGTCACTGACATCCATTAAAATTATTTACAAAAATTATTTAACTTCTTGTGCTCTCAAGATGGGAATGTGGGACAGGGAGACAGACAGAGAGACACCCCCCTGTACCCCCAGATTCTGATCCTCTCAATATCTTCTGCTAAATAAAGTGAACAGCAAGTTTCATGACAATGGGATCAGCGGGTCTCCAGATCTGTTGAATCGTGTGACGCGCGGCCGCCTGCGCTACACCCCCTCCACCAGCAGGGGGCGATAGGAAGCACTCGGAATGATTGCAAACAGGAAATAAAATAGGAACATTGAAAAAAAAAAAAAACTCAGAACAGATATTTACCTGCTGTGTTTAATGAAGCGTTCGCAGCTTCTAAAAAGATACCTGTAAAAAAAACAAGAAGAATTAATTCTAATCCTAATCCTTTTTTTCTCAAATCTGCTGCGTTTGTACTGTGCGACACTTTTACAATGCTCCCCTATGCTTTACCACACCTCTCTGTGCTTTACAATGCTTCCCTATGCTTTACCAGACCTCTCTGTGCTTTACAATGCTTCCCTATGCTTTACCAGACCTCTCTGTGCTTTACAATGCTTCCCTATGCTTTACCACACCTCTCTGTGCTTTACAATGCTTCCCTGTGCTTTACCAGACCTATCTGTGCTTTACAATGCTTCCCTATGCTTTACCACACCTCTATGTGCTTTACAATGCTTCCCTATGCATTACCAGACCTCTTTGTGCTTTACAATGCTTCCCTATGCTTTACCAGACCTCTCTGTGCTTTACAATGCTTCCCTATGCTTTACCAGACCTCTCTGTGCTTTACAATGCTTCCCTATGCTTTACCAGACCTCTCTGTGCTTTACAATGCTTCCCTATGCTTTACCACACCTCTCTGTGCTTTACAATGCTTCCCTATGCTTTACCAGACCTCTCTGTGCTTTACAATGCTTCCCTATGCTTTACCACACCTCTCTGTGCTTTACAATGCTTCCCTATGCTTTACCAGACCTCTCTGTGCTTTACAATGCTTCCCTATGCTTTACCAGACCTCTCTGTGCTTTACAATGCTTCCCTATGCTTTACCACACCTCTCAGTGCTTTACAATGCTTCCCTATGCTTTACCAGACCTCTCTGTGCTTTACAATGCTTCCCTATGCTTTACCAGACCTCTCTGTGCTTTACAATGCTTCCCTATGCTTTACCACACCTCTCTGTGCTTTACAATGCTTCCCTATGCTTTACCAGACCTCTCTGTGCTTTACAATGCTTCCCTATGCTTTACCACACCTCTCTGTGCTTTACAATGCTTCCCTATGCTTTACCAGACCTCTCTGTGCTTTACAATGCTTCCCTATGCTTTACCACACCTCTCCTCTTATGAGGGTATTATTATTATTATTATTATTATTATTATTATTATTATTATTATTATTATTAAAATGCAGAAAATAAATTAATATCCATACAAATTATTGACTCTCATTTCTTATTAAATATATTATTTAATCTTTAAAATTAAAAGAGGATCCTTATCTTATGTTATTTAAGAAAACAGCATGATAGGGGTTCAAATATTTATTGCTGCTCTAGAAGGAGTTCAAAGAAGTGCAACCAGAATTATCCCAGAATTAAAACCAGAATTGAATCTATTCAGTCTTGAACAAAGAAGACTACGCGGCAATCTGATTCAAGCATTCAAAATCCTAAAAGGTATAGACAATGTCGACCCAGGGGACCTGAAAAAAGAAACAAGGACCAGGGGAATGGAGATTAGATAAAGGGGCATTCAGAACAGAAAATAGGAGGCACTTTTTTACACAGAGAATTGTGAGGGTCTGGAACCAACTCCCCAGTAATGTTGTTGAAGCTGACACCCTGGGATCCTTCAAGAAGCTGCTTGATGAGATTCTGGGATCAATAAGCTACTAACAACCAAACGAGCAAGATGGGCTGAATGGTCTCCTCTCGTTTGTAAACTTTCTTATGTTCTTATGTTCTTATAATATTAACAGGGAGCTTTCGAAGTAGTTTGAAACGAGAGAGCAACGCCGCTGCAAAGAAAGGAAAACTTCATTTAAATAAAAAGGACACTGAAGCACTAAGAAATGAAGAGCAGATACAAGTCCAGGAATTGTAATAATGGACAGAGTGGATTACATCATCCAGGGGACGCTGTAGAGACTGAACTAAAACTATAAAGACATAAGGAGCAGTACAAACGAGTAACATTAGGGCTCTACCTAAACCTGGCAGGCTTGGATCTTTTGTGAAGACCGTTTTCATGAAATAATAATTTGAAAAGTAATGGAACTATAATTCCCTCAATTATTCATATATTCTTCCCCGCAATTGAGCGATCATTTTTTGATAGGCTCGCTGGTCCAGTGGTTTAGAGAAAGTGGAGGTTCAAATCCCGGCTGAGCCTCCGACTCCCTGTGTGTGTGTGACCCTGAGCAAGTCACTGAACCTCCTTGTGCTCCGTCCTTCAGGATGAGACGTCAAACAAACGAGCTCCTATTGGAAGTGACTCTGCAGCAGCCACTGACTCCCTGTGTGTGTGTGTGTGTGTGTGACCCTGAGCAAGTCACTGAACCTCCTTGTGCTCCGTCCTTCAGGATGAGACGTCAAACAAACGAGCTCCTATTGGAAGTGACTCTGCAGCAGCCACTGACTCCCTGTGTGTGTGTGACCCTGAGCAAGTCACTGAACCTCCTTGTGCTCCGTCCTTCAGGATGAGACGTCAAACAAACGAGCTCCTATTGGAAGTGACTCTGCAGCAGCCACTGACTCCCTGTGTGTGTGTGTGTGTGTGTGACCCTGAGCAAGTCACTGAACCTCCTTGTGCTCCGTCCTTCAGGATGAGACGTCAAACAAACGAGCTCCTATTGGAAGTGACTCTGCAGCAGCCACTGACTCCCTGTGTGTGTGTGACCCTGAGCAAGTCACTGAACCTCCTTGTGCTCCGTCCTTCAGGATGAGACGTCAAACAAACGAGCTCCTATTGGAAGTGACTCTGCAGCAGCCACTGACTCCCTGTGTGTGTGTGTGTGTGACCCTGAGCAAGTCACTGAACCTCCTTGTGCTCCATCCTTCAGGATGAGACGTCAAACAAACGAGCTCCTATTGGAAGAGACTGTGCAGCAGCCACTGACTCCCTGTGTGTGTGTGTGACCCTGAGCAAGTCACTGAACCTCCTTGTGCTCCGTCCTTCAGGATGAGACGTCAAACAAACAAGCTCCTATTGGAAGTGACTCTGCAGCAGCCACTGACTCCCTGTGTGTGTGTGTGACCCTGAGCAAGTCACTGAACCTCCTTGTGCTCCGTCCTTCAGGATGAGACGTCAAACAAACGAGCTCCTATTGGAAGTGACTCTGCAGCAGCCACTGACTCCCTGTGTGTGTGTGTGACCCTGAGCAAGTCACTGAACCTCCTTGTGCTCCGTCCTTCAGGATGAGACGTCAAACAAACGAGCTCCTATTGGAAGTGACTCTGCAGCAGCCACTGACTCCCTGTGTGTGTGTGACCCTGAGCAAGTCACTGAACCTCCTTGTGCTCCGTCCTTCAGGATGAGACGTCAAACAAACGAGCTCCTATTGGAAGTGACTCTGCAGCAGCAGCAGCAGTTGTTGATGATGCAGAGTTCACCCCCCTAGTCTCTGGAAGTCGCTTTGGATAAAAGCGTCTGCTGAATGACTCATTCATAATAATAATAATAATAATAATAATAATAATAATAATAATAATAATAATAATAATAATAATAACATTTCTGGAAAGGTTAAACAGAATAAATTCAATACAATTCTCATTTCTATAGAGCCTTCCATCTCAAGGATCTCATCACACACACAAAAATAAAAAATATTAAATCAGTGAATGAAAAAAGTCTACTACAAAATTTTATAAAATTGAAATTTAAAGAGCGACAAAAACAGCGCTTTTAATCCTAAAATGAGAGACAAACACGATTTAAAAAAAACATCTAGCTTGTAAAAACTGAGCAAGGGAAAAAAGGTCTACTGAAAAAAATGTCACTCAAAAATAAAATATCAAAGGTGATTGTAAAAATAGAAACAGCCGGGATAAAAATCTAGTTTGCAAAAATAGAACAAGGAAAAAAAACTCTACTGCACAAAAATCAGATTTTACAAAAATCAAATACAAAAGGTTATTGTAAAATTAGAAACACGACGATGAAAAGCTTATATAAAGACTGAGTGTGGTTTGTTTTCTTGTCGTCCGGGTGTAAGATCTCTGTACTGCAGCCCCGTGTCCCGAGATGTGGAGCTTTCTGAGCCTGTAAAGAATCGCTGGGTGTCAGAACAGAACCCCGACAGCAGAAACCCGACGGAGCCCGTGTCAGAAAACAGTTTGAAAATAACGTTTCCAAGCAGAACGAGGGCACAGCGACCGACTCAGAATCACCCCTCTACTCCGCAGGGAGGGACAGCTGCGGACAAAAATGAACCGTCCCCTAGAATCTCAGAATAGAGACGTGATAAAAAACTAGATGAACATCATTGAGGTATTTTATTAAACATTGTGTAATCAAAAAAAAAACTACAAAATGATATCGCAAAACTACAAATAGAAAATCTACCGGAAGCCATCATAGTAGTACAGTAGCATTTCATGTTAGATATATTTATTTAATAGATAGATAGATAGACAGACAGACAGACAGACAGACAGACAGACAGACAGACAGATAGACAGATAGATAGATAGATAGATAGATAGATAGATAGATAGATAGATAGATAGATAGATAGAGAGATAGATAGATATTATGTAGACATTGATCAGCTTTGATTTGCTGTGAAATCAAACCACTGCAGCTAAAAATCTTGCAAAATCTTCAGGTAGAAATGAGCGATTGTCTAATTTAATTGATGACTTTGCTCGGCCACACCTGCAATTCATTTAAAACAGTCCGAGATAAAGCAACACGGAGCCACGCGTAATAAAACGCAGGAGATGAGTTATTAAGCATCTATTACATATTTATAAAACATTTACAAAACATTAAGAGGCAGTATATATATATATATATATATATATATATATATATATATATATATATATATATATATATATATATATATATTAGCTCAAAGAGCCAGCTGTCCAACGTTTCGATATGTTGTACATGTCTTTCTCAAGGGAGCCTGTGTTTGAATCAAAACATTGGAGGTATTTATAGGTTTTTGACGGCATGACAACTACTTGTTATTGTTTACATTCAAATTCATGATTTATTCTTACATGATGTAATGCTGTTCTATATATTGTGACATCATTTTTACTTCTATCTTTGAATCTGTATTCATTCTAATTAACATTACTTTATATAAACTTATATTTTTATTATATCATGCAATGCTGGCTCTGAGGATCAGTCTAGATTTGGCCTCCCCAGCGCATCAGCATGCACAACTTTTGAATGAATTTTGTTTATTTATTTAAATGTTATATATATATATATATATATATATATATATATATATATATATATATATATATATGAAGAGGTTAAGGAAATTGCGGAGAGACTATAAAATAAAGGAATTATATCAAAAGAATTAAATAAAATACATGCAGCCACATAACGCAAGAACAGGCCTAGCAAGAGGAAATCTTAAAACACAAACAAAATCACCCTATGAGAATGATAGTCAGAACGATCATTAATCCAACACACATAATAGCTGAAATAGCAGAAAAACAACTTAGGTCGCACGTTGAGAAATTACTAAGCTATGTTAAGGATACAACACAATTTTTAAAAAGACTTGAATCACTAAAACACAACCTTCCAGAGAATACAATTTTATTTTGCATGGGTGTAAAATCCTTGTACCCAAGTGTCCCTCGTAAAGAAACTTTAGAAGCTCAAAAAGCACTAGATAATAGACTAGATAAGAAGTCTGTGTGGTCCAGTGGTTAAAGAAAAGGGCTTGTAACCAGGAGGTCCCCGGTTCAATCCCACCTCAGCCACTGACTCACTGACCCTGAGCAAGTCACTGAACCTCCTTGTGCTCCGTCTTTCGGGTGAGACGTAGTTGTAAGTGACTCTGCAGCTGATGCATAGTTCACACACCCTAGCCTCTGTAAGTCGGATAAAGGCGTCTGCTAAATAAACAAATAATAATAATAGATCAATCAATACCAACAGCAGAGGCGCTGAACGTGATCAACATAGTTTTAGAAAACAGTTATTTTACATTTATTAATAAGAATTACAAACAAAACGATGGTACAGCAATAGGATCTAAATTAGGAATGTATTTTGCCAGTACATACATGGGGAAATTGGAAGAACAATTACTTAGAAAATCGGAAAGGGAACCTTTAGAATACATTCGGTTTGTAGATGATATTTTTGGGGTTTGGACACATGGAGAAGAATCTCTTTTCCAGTTTCATAAAATGGCAAATGAAATACACAGTAATATTAAGGTGGACCTTCGATGGACAAGGAAAGAAATAGAATTTTTAGATACCATAGTAAAACTTGAAGAAGGTTCAATTGAGACTGACCTCTTCTGTAAACCTACTGACATGCACCAGTATTTACACATGTCCTCTGCACATCCGATACACAATCCCAAAGAGTCTAGGATTAAGAATACGAAGAATATGCTCAAAAGAAAGTGACTTTGTAAAACAAAGAAATGTATTAAAAACAAATCTTAAAAAAAGAGGATACAAAGAAAGAATTATAGAGACGGAGCTAAGAAAAGTGGATAAACTAAAAAGAGATGATCTACTAGATTATAAAAATAGAGATAAAAAGGTCAAGTGAGTCCCGTTAGTAATGACTCACTCTAAACTTTTGCCCAATATTTCTAAGATAGTTTGGAAACACTTGCGGATTCTACATAATTCAGAAAAATTTTAAAAAAAAGTATTTCTTAAGGTCCCAGTTGTAGCATTCAAAAGAGAAGCTAATTTAGGTGATATTTTAGTTCACAGTAAACGTAAAAGATTAATTGACAAAATAGGTTCTACGAACATGTGCACCAGTAGATGTAAAGTGTGTAAATACATGGACAAAACTAAAAATATAATTAAACATAAGAACATCACATATCCACTAAAAACTATTTGGGCAGCAGTGTGGTGTAGTGGTTAGGGCTCTGGACTCTTGACCGGAGGGTCGTGGGTTCAATCCCAGGTGGGGGACACTGCTGCTGTACCCTTGAGCAAGGTACTTTACCTAGATTGCTCCAGTAAAAACCCAACTGTATAAATGGGGAATTGTATGTAAAAAATAATGTGATATCTTGTAACAATTGTAAGTCGCCCTGGATAAGGGCGTCTGCTAAGAAATAAATAACTAATACCGACTGTAAAAATAGCAATGTCGTTTATGGAATAGCCTGTGAAAAATGTGATGAAATCAAATATGTTGGAGAGACTGGAACTACTTTATATAAAAGAATTTAGAACCACCTTTTATTAATTAGAAATAAATTAATGAATGAACCAATAGTACAGCACTTCACCAGTTAAGGACAGGACATGAATGATGTAAAGTTTGTAGTATTAGAGCAGCTAAAATTAGATAATGTGACATACAGAAGAAAGTAAATGGATAAATAGACTGAACACGATGATGCCAGCGGGACTCAACAGAAAAGAACGAACTAATTAACTCCAATAAATATATAACATTTAAATAAATAAACAAAATTCATTCAAAAGTTGTGCACGCTGATGCGCTGGGGAGGCCAAATCTAGACTGATCCTCAGAGCCAGCATTGCATGATATAATAAAAATATAGGTTTATATAAAGTAATGTTAATTCGAATGAATACAGATTCAAAGATAGAAGTAAAAATGATGTCACGATATATAGAACACCATGACATCATGTAAGAATAAATTATGGATTTGAATACAAACAATAACAAGACGTTGTCATGCCGTCAAACACCTATAAACACCTCTAATGTTTTGATTCAAACACAGGCTCCCTTGAGAAAGATATGGACAACATATCGAAACGTTGGGCAGCTGTGGAGTAGTGGTTAGGGCTCTGGACTCTTGACCGGAGGGTCGTGGGTTCAATCCCCAGTGGGGGACACTGCTGCTGTACCCTTGAGCAAGGTACTTTACCTAGATTGCTCCAGTAAAAACACAACTGTATAAATGGGGAATTGTATGTAAAAATAATGTGATATCTTGTAACAATTGTAAGTCGCCCTGGATAAGGGCGTCTGCTAAGAAATAAATACTAATAACTCACTAAAGATTTATAACCCTGAATCATTTGGGCAGCAGTGTGGAGTAGTGGTTAGGGCTCTGGACTCTTGACCGGAGGGTCGTGGGTTCAATCCCAGGTGGGGGACACTGCTGCTGTACCCTTGAGCAAGGTACTTTACCTAGATTGCTCCAGTAAAAACCCAACTGTATAAATGGGTAATTGCATGTAAAATAATGTGATATCTGTATAATGTGAAATAATGTATAATGTGATATCTTGTAACAATTGTAAGTCGCCCTGGATAAGGGCGTCTGCTAAGAAATAAATAATAATAATAAAATATAGATAGATAGATACAGCAGCTGTATAATAAAACATACAGACAGTACAATACAAATACAGAACTAAAATACTTTGAAAACACAGACGAGTCAAACTCAACACGACAAGCAAATCAGCTTGTGACAAACCATCAGAGAAACGCCTTATCAATCATTTAAAACAAGCGCAGCTCTCCAGGAGAGAGTTAAGGGTGCAATTCAGCCCTTAGACTGAAATTCATCTCAAGACCACGGAGCAAAACAAGCAAATGATACGGACTTGAGGAGCCGTCAAACACAAAACTGAGTGCGATCGAAGACTGTAGCGACTGTAAAGTATCCGTTTGTGTGTGGAGACCGCTTACATAGCATAGCCTTGAATGAAAACAGATATACCCGGGGTTCAAACGTCAAGCGAGCCATATAACACACGAGGAGGAGTTTGTAATGTATATCTCAGGGCTGCGTGATATCAGGATCCAGTTTGATTAATGTTAGAACGATGCTAACCTACAGACTGTGTCACCAGAATCGATTTGTGGTAGAAATCTACAATAAATTAGCTTTTATTTCAGGGTGTAACTAGTGAAAAACAAGATATGAGTCTATACAGAAAGTCTAGAATGATGTTGGATTGCAAGATGATCCACACGCGTCTTGAAATCGAGATTGCGATCCAGCCGCTTACTCAGAGATGTCCAGCTGTCAGCTAACTCGATGTTAATTAGGGTAGACCGGGGTTGGTTGTCACACCTTTTACTCTATTATTTTCCTGAATCTGGTGGCATTCTGGGAGGTTCTGTTCCTCGTTATATTGAAGAATAACTCTTCGCGTGCAAATTGGTGTTTTTTAATTCAGCCTAACTTTATTGCAAATATGATATTTAGACGGTTGAAAACGCGCCGGTCGCCTCTGACAACCTGCCCCATACTTGGGGTTGGGGTGTCACACGATAGGGGGTTGGTTGTCACAAAGTATGTCCTTGGTTTTACAGCAGACAATAATGCAACGTTTTTTAAAAAAAGTAACATAGTTTCTACTGTGTACAATGACCAAAAATATTATTTTTTTTACTTTTTGTGTGAACATAAAAAATATCGAACTATATATATTTGAAATGTTGCCCCACGCTACAAAATAATACCACAGCCTCCACAGAACCGGAGGACAAACAGTAAATAACTTAAATAAGCTTTATATGGTGACATATCCCACATTTTGGTGTAAAAAAAAGTAGAAAATATAAGACTTCTTCCTATAGGATTTCCATGTGAAAAACCAACCCCAAAAACGATGAGACCAACCCGACTTTACATGACAATTTCATTATCTCAGTACTACTGGGAGAACCTACTGGTTTGGTTTTTACACCAAAAGATAACCAGTATCTGGTTCTATTAACATGGCCATCAGTTCAAACAAACTCCAATACTACTAAGAGTTATAACATAAATAACTGTGTGGAGTAGTGGTTAGGGCTCTGGACTCTTGACCGGAGGGTCGTGGGTTCAATCCCAGGTGGGGGGACACTGCTGCTGTACCCTTGAGCAAGGTACTTTACCTAGATTGCTCCAGTAAAAACCCAACTGTATAAATGGGGAATTGTATGTAAAAATAATGTGTAAAAAAAATAATGTAATTGTATGTAAAAAAATAATGTGATATCTTGTGTAACAATTGTAAGTCGCCCTGGATAAGGGCGTCTGCTAAGAAATTAATAATAATAATAATAATATTCATTTTTTATTTTGGGTATGAGAAAAATGATATGCGCTAATCTTTATGTTAGATGGAAGTGTTAGCATGACCTGCCAGACATAGTGTCATAATTATGAGCACTGTGACAACCAACCAATTAGATAAAATGGAGATTAGATAAAGGGGCATTCAGAACAGAAAATAGGAGGCACTTTTTTACACAGAGAATCGTGAGGGTCTGGAACCAACTCCCCAGTAATGTTGTTGAAGCTGACACCCTGGGATCCTTCAAGAAGCTGCTTGATGAGATTCTGGGATCAATAAGCTACTAACAACCAAACGAGCAAGATGGGCTGAATGGCCTCCTCTCGTTTGTAAACTTCCTTATGTTCTTAAATTTAAAACTGCTTTAGATAGGCTAAAATAATTGAATATATTCAGTCTTGAACAAAGAAGACTACACGGTGATCTGATTCAAACATTCAAAATCCTAAAAGGTATAGACAATGTCAACCCGGGGGACCTGAAAAAAGAAACAAGGACCAGGGGAATGGAGATTAGATAAAGGGGCATTCAGAACAGAAAATAGGAGGCACTTTTTTACACAGAGAATCGTGATGGTCTGGAACCAACTCCCCAGTAATGTTGTTGAAGCTGACACCCTGGGATCCTTCAAGAAGCTGCTTGATGAGATTCTGGGATCAATAAGCTACTAACAACCAAACGAGCAAGATGGGCTGAATGGTGCCTCCTCTCGTTTGTAAACTTTCTTATGCCAGCCCCGGTCTTCCCAACTGTAACTAGAGTTGAATCAATAGCAGCATTGTCCTTGTAGAGAATATCGCAGCTTTGGTCTCACTGGAGTTGAATCAATTTAAAGGAGATTTAAATCAATTGAAATCAAAATCAGATTGCAAAAGATGAAGAGTTTGTTTTTGAACACGCACAAAAAGTTTCAGTTATTAAATTATTAAAATCATTGTAATCCTTGAGTTGCAGACACACTATTTCGTTTCATTTTTGTAAACGGTAGTTTTTTTAAAAAAATATATTCACAGCTCTGGATAAAAGTTGATCTCCTCTAGAATGAACTCGCTGTGCTTCATGAAGCCGAATGAAAGCTGCTGAATAAAGTGACGTTAAAATAGTGAATAATTTAATATTATTATTATTATTATTATTATTATTATTATTATTATTATTATTATTATTATTATTATTATTTATTTCTTAGCAGACGCCCTTATCCAGGGCGACTTACAGTCGTAAACAAAAATACATTTCGAGATTTATTTATATATGTATATATATTTCATACGTTTTTCACATAAACAGTTCGATGAATTTATTAAAAAGTCTACTTACCGACAGCGCTGTAAATGAGCTGAAATATACAGCGCTTTAATCTTGGTCCCATTTTTGTGTCATTCATATAAATATATAAATCCTCTGGAAGCTAAAGTGTTATTGTTTTAATTAATTGTGATGATTATTATTATTATTAATATTATTATTATTATTATTGTAGTTTTATTGTTTATAGCGTTAGACGCGTTCTTGTAACAAATGAAAAGACAAAACGTTTTTGAACAGCAGCAGCTCTGAGGAGAGAGTGAGTGACAGAGGGAAAGAAAGAGAGACAGAGAAAGAGAGAGAGAGAGAGAGAGAGATAGCGAGCAAAGTTTGCAAAAGCAACGAACTTCCTTTCAACGCGAGGAGAGATGAAAGAGAGAAGAGGAAGAGAGCGAGAGAGAGGGGGAGAGATTGAGAGAGGGGGAGGAAGGGAGAGAGAGGGAGAGAGAGAGAGGAGATTGTAGGTCGTCACTGAGAGAGGGGGGAGAGACTGAGAGAGAGAGAGAGAGAGAGAGAGAGAGGGGGGAACGAGAGCGAGTCTCTCTTTCAGTGTGAGAGGAAGCGCTCGTCTTTTTTGTTGTCGAACACGCGGTTCAGGGTCAGGTTATTTTTCAGGCGCGTCTGATTGTTGTTCCATTGTTCTCAGAGCTGAGAGAGAGAGAGAGAGAGAGAGAGAGAGAGGGACAGAGATACTGAGACAGTGAGACACAGGGACAGGGACAAACTGTTACAAAAGTCTTGTCTTTCATCATGTTGAACAAGCCCCTTGCTTTTTTATGATGTTTACAAACAGCATTGCAATAACTCATTTACTCTGTGTGTCTCTCTCTGTGTCACTCTGTGTCCCTCTGTCTCTGTGTCCCTCTGTCTCTGTGTCTCTGTCTCCCAATCTCTCTGTGTGTCTCTGTCTCTGTGTCCCTCTGTCTCTGTGTCTCTGTCTCTGTGTCTCAGTCTCCCAGTCTCTCCATGTGTCTCTGTCTCTGTGTCCCTCTGTCTCTGTGTCTCTGTCTCCCAGTCTCTCTGTGTCTCTCTGTCTCTGTCTCTTTCCTCCTTGACAGTTCAGTGTTGAATGGAGATGGAGAGACAAACAGGGTCCCAGAATAGCCCAGCTCTGTATTTTTAACTGCACTGCGCTCAGAATCTTACACAAAACAGGAAACCAACCTGAGGTTACAGGAAACCCAACATGCGACAAAACAGCACAGCTCTGTGTGTGTGTGTGTGTGTGTGTGTGTAAAAGCACAGCAAAGTGCAATAAAGCACAGAGAGGTGTGGTAAAGCATAGGGAAGCATTGTAAAGCACAGAGAGGTCTGGTAAAGCACAGGGAAGCATTGTAAAGCACAGAGAGGTGTGGTAAAGCATAGGGAAGCATTGTAAAGCACAGAGAGGTCTGGTAAAGCATAGGGAAGCATTGTAAAGCACAGAGAGGTCTGGTAAAGCATAGGGAAGCATTGTAAAGCACATAGAGGTCTGGTAAAGCATAGGGAAGCATTGTAAAGCACAGAGAGGTCTGGTAAAGCATAGGGAAGCATTGTAAAGCACAGAGAGGTCTGCTAAAGCATAGGGGGGCATTGTAAAGCACAGATAGGTCTGCTAAAGCATAGGGAAGCACAGACAGACAGATAGACAGACAGACACCCCCTCTGTCTTCCCAGAATCAGATCCTCTCAATATCTTCTGCTAAATAACCCTAATACAGAGTTTCATCAGTGCTTCTCCAGATACAGTGCCTATAGGAAGTATTCACCCTCCTTGGACGTTTTCACAGTTTGTTGTGTTACAACCTGAAATCCTGATGCATTTAAATGGGATTTTTTTTCCTTTGATTTACACAAACCTACTCAACACTTTCAACGTGTGAAAAAATGGGGGGGGGGGGGGGGGGGTGAAAAAACAAATCAATTAAAAATAAAAACCTGAAAAGTCTTCATTAGATAAGTATTCACCCCCTTTGTTATTATTATTATTATTTATTTCTTAGCAGACGCCCTTATCCAGGGCGACTTACTATTGTTACAAGATATCACATTATTTTTACATACAATTACCCATTTATACAGTTGGGTTTTTACTGGAGCAATCTAGGTAAAGTACCTTGCTCAAGGGTACAGCAGCGGTGTCCCCCCCACCTGGGATTGAACCCACGACCCTCCGGTCAGGAGTCCAGAGCCCTAACCATTACTCCACACTGCTGCCCCGATGTGCTATGACACTCCTAAATAAGCTCAGGTGCAACCAATTCCCTTCAGAATTCACACAATAAGTTAAATGGAGTTCTTCTGTGTGCAATAAAAGTGGTTCACATGATTTCAGATTAAATACACCTGTCTCTGTAAGGTCCCACAGTTGGGTAGAGCATTCAAAGCAAAGATACTACCATGAAGACCAAGGAGCTTTCAAAACAACTCCGGGATAAAGTTGTGGAAAGGCTCAGATCAGGGAAGGGGTGTAAAATGATTTCAAAGGCATTGAATAGCCCTTGGAGCACAGTCAAGTCATTAAGAAGTGGAAGGTATACGGCACCACCCCGAATCTGCTTAGAGCAGACCGTCCTCCCAAACTGAGCAGGAAGAGGCCAATGACAACTCTGAAAGACCTACAGCGTTCTACGGCTGAGATGGAAGAAACTGTCCATGTGTCAACAATAGCTCAGGCACTCCACAAATCTGGCCTGTATGGCAGCAGTGTGGAGTAGTGGTTAGGGCTCTGGACTCTTGACCGGAAGGTTGTGGGTTCAATCCCCAATGGGGGACACTGCTGTTGTACCCTTGAGCAAGGTACTTTACCTAGATTGTTCCAGTAAAAACCCAACTGTATAAATGGGTAATTGTATGTAAAATAATGTGATATCTGTATAATGTGAAATAATGTATAATGTGATATCTTGTAACAATTGTAAGTCGCCCTGGATAAGGGCGTCTGCTAAGAAATAAATAATAATAATAATAATAATAATAAGAGTGGCAAGAAGGAAGCCATTTCTGAAAAAAGCCCATGTAAAATCCTGCTTGGAATTTGCAAAAAGGCATGTGGGAGACTCTGAAAAGATGTGGCAAAAGATTCTGTGGTCCGATGAAACAAAAATTGGACTATCTGGCCTAAATGCAAAGTGTTATGTCTGGAGCAAACCCAACACATCACCCAGGTAACACCGTCCCTACTGTGAAGCATGGTGGTGGCAGCATCATGTTATGGGGATGTTTCTCATCGGCAGGGACTGGGGCACTTGTCAGTATAGAAGGAAAAATGAATGGAGCCAAATACAGGCAAATCCTTGAGGAAAACCTGCTGCCCTCTGCAAGAAAGCTGAAACTGGGACGGAAGTTCACCTTTGAGCAGGACAATGACCCCAAGCACACAGCCAAAGAGACACTGGAGTGGCTTAAAAACAAGAAAATGAATGTCCTAGAGTGGACCGGTCAAAGCCCTGACTTGAATCCGATTGAGAATCTGTGTCAAGACTTGAAGATTGCTGTCCACCAGCGATCCCCATCAAACTCGACAGAGCTTGAGCAATTTTGCCAAGAAGAATGGCCGAATATTGCACGATCCAGGATGTGCAAACCTGGTGGAGACTTACCCCAAAACACTGACACCTGTAATTGCTGCCAAAGGTGGTTCTACCAAATATTGACTCAGGGGGGTGAATACTTATCTAAGCAAGACATTTCAGGTTTTTTATTTTATTTTTCATTAACTGTTGTTTCATGATAAAAAGTCTCTTGCCTCTTCAAAGTGTTGAGAAGGTTTGTGTAAATCAAAGGAAAATAAATCCTATTTAAATGCATCAGGATTTCAGGTTCTAACATAACTAACTGTGAAAACGTCCACGAGGGGTGAATACTTGTTATAGGCTCTGTATACAGAAATTCTGATCCATGCTATCTTGTTGTAAACTCCCCAGTAATGTTGTTGAAGCTGACACCCTGGGATCCTTCAAGAAGCTGCTTGATGAGATTCTGGGATCAATAAGCTACTAACAACCAAACGAGCAAGATGGGCTGAATGGCCTCCTCTCGTTTGTAAACTTTCTTATGTTCTTATGTTCTTATCTTGAAGGCGTGTGCTTTGAAATCTCCCGGCTGCAGTCCTTTGCAGATTTGCGGTGTTGCAGTTTTTTTTTTTTTTGCAATTTGCAATTTGCAAAGACCGACATCTCTAGAGCAACGTCTCACGAGGTCGGCTGTGGGCATTATTCAAATTTCACTTCAGATTTCTCACGCAAAACAATAAACGGCTCAGTATTTGTAATATGGGAAATAACGCCTGCATGGGTAAAGCACAGGCAAGCAGTGTAAAGCACAGAGAGGTCTGGTAAAGCACAGGCAAGCAATGTAAAGCACAGAGAGGTCTGGTAAAGCATAGGGAAGCATTGTAAAGCACAGAGAGGTCTGGTAAAGCATAGGGAAGCAATGTAAAGCACAGAGAGGGCTGGTAAAGCATAGGGAAGCATTGTAAAGCACAGAGAGGTCTGGTAAAGCATAGGGAAGCATTGTAAAGCACAGAGAGGTGTGGTAAAGCATAGGAAAGCATTGTAAAGCACAGAGAGGTCTGGTAAAGCATAGGGAAGCATTGTAAAGCACAGAGAGGTGTGGTAAAGCATAGGGAAGCATTGTAAAGCATAGAGAGGTCTGGTAAAGCATAGGGAATCATTGTAAAGCACAGAGAGGTGTGGTAAAGCATAGGGACGCATTGTAAAGCACAGAGAGGTCTGGTAAAGCATAGGGAAGCATTGTAAAGCACAGAGAGGTGTGGTAAAGCATAGGGAAGCATTGTAAAGCATAGAGAGGTCTGGTAAAGCATAGGGAATCATTGTAAAGCACAGAGAGGTGTGGTAAAGCATAGGGAAGCATTGTAAAGCACAGAGAGGTCTGGTAAAGCACAGGCAAGCAATGTAAAGCACAGAGAGGTGTGGTAAAGCATAGGGAAGCATTGTAAAGCACAGAGAGGTCAGGTAAAGCATAGGGAAGCACATTTAAAAACAAACATGGTAAACGAGGGTAAATGCGCAGTATAACGGGGGGGGGGTAATTTAATTTTCCCAGAAATTATGAAAACACTAGAAATGATGAATTTCTCCGTTTTTTTTTTTTTTCTTTCCTAACCGAAGAGTTGAGAAAGTGACTTCATTATGTATGCGTTGAGCGTCATAGCCAGTTGCCAAGTCCGCTTATAATTGAGGGTCGCGGTTTGGAACGTGCTTAAACAGCCATCCGCTAACATGAGTGCCGCTTGTTTTGGGCTTCTTTTGAAAGGCAGTGACGTGTTTTTTTTTGTTTTTTGTCTCTCGTGAGGCTTGGCAACACTTTTCATAACCGTCGTTAAACTTGTCCTGGAAGTAGGACGCGGCAGTTTGTAGTAAAAACGAAAGATTTAAATATTTATTTTATTTTATTTGATCATTTTCTGTTTTTTTTGCGAAGATATATCGATTTAAAATGAAATTAAACCACGTCACTGCAGCGCGTGTTCAATTTTTTTTTTTCAAAGAACAAAAGGATTTGGTACATAATACGTTTAAAAAAAAGATTTAAATCTCGTTCAACTAAATTAAGATGTAGATAAAACAAAAAAACACCGACTTATATCTTGTAAAAAAAAATGTAAGTAAATTTCTTCCGCCGTGTGAGTGGGAGTCTTGTAGCGCGAGTTGTTGCCGAATTGCGTAGTTAAAAAACTTACAATTTTCTCCATTTTCCTTGAAATCCAAACCACGCAGTAGAAAAAATTAATCATCGCCGGTTTTTTATTTTCTTTTCATATATATTGAATGTGTTTTGAGTTATATTATTCATTTAATAACTGTTTTTTGTCCTCGATATTACACAGCGACTCACATATTTCTCGTAAATTTCAGTAGCGTAGGCTTATCTATATTAAAATACTTCACGATTCAGACAGTCCCCCTGAGCTTCAATCTGCAGTTTTATATATTATACAGCAACACCAAACACGATTCAGACAGTCCCCCTGAGTTTCAATCTGCATAGTTTTATATATTATACAGCAACACCAAACACGATTCAGACAGTCCCCCTGAGTTTCAATCTCCATAGTTTTATATATTATACAGCAACACCAAACACGATTCAGACAGTCCCCCTGAGTTTCAATCTGCATAGTTTTATATATTATACAACAACACCAAACACGATTCAGACAGTCCCCCTGAGTTTCAATCTCCATAGTTTTATATATTATACAGCAACACCAAACACGATTCAGACAGTCCCCCTGAGTTTCAATCTGCATAGTTTTATATATTATACAGCAACACCAAACACGATTCAGACAGTCCCCCTGAGTTTCAATCTGCATAGTTTTATATATTATACAGCAACACCAAACACGATTCAGACAGTCCCCCTGAGCTTCAATCTGCATAGTTTTATATATTATACAGCAACACCAAACACGATTCAGACAGTCCCCCTGAGCTTCAATCTGCATAGTTTTATATATTATACAGCAACACCAAACACGATTCAGACAGTCCCCCTGAGCTTCAATCTGCATAGTTTTATATATTATACAGCAACACCAAACACGATTCAGACAGTCCCCCTGAGTTTCAATCTGCATAGTTTTATATATTATACAGCAACACCAAACACGATTCAGACAGTCCCCCTGAGCTTCAATCTGCATAGTTTTATATATTATACAGCAACACCAAACACGATTCAGACAGTCCCCCTGAGCTTCAATCTCCATAGTTTTATATATTATACAGCAACACCAAACACGATTCAGACAGTCCCCCTGAGCTTCAATCTGCATAGTTTTATATATTATACAGCAACACCAAACACGATTCAGACAGTCCCCCTGAGTTTCAATCTCCATAGTTTTATATATTATACAGCAACACCAAACACGATTCAGACAGTCCCCCTGAGCTTCAATCTGCATAGTTTTATATATTATACAGCAACACCAAACACGATTCAGACAGTCCCCCTGAGTTTCAATCTGCATAGTTTTATATATTATACAGCAACACCAAACACGATTCAGACAGTCCCCCTGAGTTTCAATCTGCATAGTTTTATATATTATACAGCAACACCAAACACGATTCAGACAGTCCCCCTGAGTTTCAATCTGCATAGTTTTATATATTATACAGCAACACCAAACACGATTCAGACAGTCCCCCTGAGCTTCAATCTGCATAGTTTTATATATTATACAGCAACACCAAACACGATTCAGACAGTCCCCCTGAGTTTCAATCTGCATAGTTTTATATATTATACAGCAACAGCAAACACGATTCAGACAGTCCCCCTGAGTTTCAATCTGCATAGTTTTATGTATTATACAGCAACACCAAACACGATTCAGACAGTCCCCCTGAGTTTCAATCTGCATAGTTTTATATATTATACAGCAACACCAAACACGATTCAGACAGCCCCCCTGAGTTTCAATCTGCATAGTTTTATATATTATACAGCAACACCAAACACGATTCAGACAGTCCCCCTGAGCTTCAATCTGCATAGTTTTATATATTATACAGCAACACCAAACACGATTCAGACAGTCCCCCTGAGCTTCAATCTGCATAGTTTTATATATTATACAGCAACACCAAACACGATTCAGACAGTCCCCCTGAGCTTCAATCTGCATAGTTTTATATATTATACAGCAACACCAAACACGATTCAGACAGTCCCCCTGAGTTTCAATCTCCATAGTTTTATATATTATACAGCAACACCAAACACGATTCAGACAGCCCCCCCTGAGTTTCAATCTGCATAGTTTTATATATTATACAGCAACACCAAACACGATTCAGACAGCCCCCCTGAGTTTCAATCTGCATAGTTTTATATATTATACAGCAACAGCAAACACGATTCAGACAGTCCCCCTGAGTTTCAATCTGCATAGTTTTATATATTATACAGCAACACCAAACACGATTCAGACAGTCCCCCTGAGCTTCAATCTGCATAGTTTTATATATTATACAGCAACACCAAACACGATTCAGACAGTCCCCCTGAGTTTCAATCTGCATAGTTTTATATATTATACAGCAACACCAAACACGATTCAGACAGTCCCCCTGAGCTTCAATCTGCATAGTTTTATATATTATACAGCAACACCAAACACGATTCAGACAGTCCCCCTGAGCTTCAATCTGCATAGTTTTATATATTATACAGCAACACCAAACACGATTCAGACAGTCCCCCTGAGTTTCAATCTCCATAGTTTTATATATTATACAGCAACACCAAACACGATTCAGACAGCCCCCCTGAGTTTCAATCTGCATAGTTTTATATATTATACAGCAACACCAAACACGATTCAGACAGCCCCCCTGAGTTTCAATCTGCATAGTTTTATATATTATACAGCAACAGCAAACACGATTCAGACAGTCCCCCTGAGTTTCAATCTGCATAGTTTTATATATTATACAGCAACACCAAACACGATTCAGACAGTCCCCCTGAGCTTCAATCTGCATAGTTTTATATATTATACAGCAACACCAAACACGATTCAGACAGTCCCCCTGAGTTTCAATCTCCATAGTTTTATATATTATACAGCAACACCAAACACGATTCAGACAGTCCCCCTGAGTTTCAATCTGCATAGTTTTATATATTATACAGCAACACCAAACATTTTTGACAGCCCCCCTGAGCTTCATAAGAAAGTTTACAAACGAGAGGAGGCCATTCAGCCCATCTTGCTCGTTTGGTTGTTAGTAGCTTATTGATCCCAGAATTTCATCAAGCAGCTTCTTGAAGGATCCCAGGGTGTCAGCTTCAACAACATTACTGGGGAGTTGGTTCCAGACCCTCACAATTCTCTGTGTAAAAAAGTGCCTCCTATTTTCTGTTCTGAATGCCCCTTTATCTAATCTCCATTTGTGACCCCTGGTCCTTGTTTCTTTTTTCAGGTCAAAAAAGTCCTCTGGGACGACATTGTCTATACCTTTTAGGATTTTGAATGTTTGAATCAGATCGCCGCGTAGTCTTCTTTGTTCAAGACTGAATAGAGTCAATTTGTATTCTAATCTGCATAGTTTTATATATTATACAGCAACACCAAACACGATTCAGACAGTCCCCCTGAGTTTCAATCTGCATAGTTTTATATATTATACAGCAACACCAAACACGATTCAGACAGTCCCCCTGAGCTTCAATCTGCATAGTTTTATATATTATACAGCAACACCAAACACGATTCAGACAGTC
>NW_026708253.1:82500-84560 GCF_902713425.1 Acipenser ruthenus
GTGCTTTACAATGTTTCCCTGTGCTTTACCACACCTCTCTGTGCTTTACAATGCTTCCCTATGCTTTACCAGACCTCTCTGTGCTTTACAATGCTTCCCTATGCTTTACCAGACCTCTCTGTGCTTTACAATGCTTCCCTATGCTTTACCACACCTCTCTGTGCTTTACAATGCTTCCCTATGCTTTACCAGACCTCTCTGTGCTTTACAATGCTTCCCTATGCTTTACCAGACCTCTCTGTGCCCAATGCTTCCCTATGCTTTACCAGACCTCTCTGTGCTTTACAATGCTTCCCTATGCTTTACCAGACCTCTCTGTGCTTTACAATGCTTCCCTATGCTTTACCAGACCTCTCTGTGCTTTACAATGCTTCCCTATGCTTTACCAGACCTCTCTGTGCTTTACAATGCTTCCCTATGCTTTACCACACCTCTCTGTGCTTTACAATGCTTCCCTATGCTTTACCACACCTCTCTGTGCTTTACAATGCTTCCCTATGCTTTACCAGACCTCTCTGTGCTTTACAATGCTTCCCTATGCTTTACCACACCTCTCTGTGCTTTACAATGCTTCCCTGTGCTTTACCACACCTCTCTGTGCTTTACAATGTTTCCCTATGCTTTACCACACCTCTCTGTGCTTTACAATGCTTCCCTATGCTTTACCAGACCTCTCTGTGCTTTACAATGCTTCCCTATGCTTTACCAGACCTCTCTGTGCTTTACAATGCTTCCCTATGCTTTACCACACCTCTCTGTGCTTTACAATGCTTCCCTATGCTTTACCAGACCTCTCTGTGCTTTACAATGCTTCCCTATGCTTTACCAGACCTCTCTGTGCTTTACAATGCTTCCCTATGCTTTACCAGACCTCTCTGTGCTTTACAATGCTTCCCTATGCTTTACCAGACCTCTCTGTGCTTTACAATGCTTCCCTATGCTTTACCCCACCTCTCTGTGCTTTACAATGCTTCCCTATGCTTTACCACCCCTCTCTGTGCTTTACACAGGGCACTAGGACCACAGCGACGCCCAGCTTTCCCTTAAAATCTGTTCCCCTGAACCAGCGTGATTTTCCGGGCAGTAATTCCTTTGTCAGTCGGGGAGGTAGAAAGAGGAGGGGAGGTGTGGGGTTATATAGATTTTTTGCATTACAAAAAGACTCAAACTCCGCCCTGTCTCTCTCTCTCTCTCTGTGTTTTCACCCACAGAAGACAGCGTTTGATGCAGCTAGCGAAGCACAGCAAGTTGAAACGGCGTTTTAGTTTTTATATTTTTTAATAATATAACTTGGAGAAGCACGTCGCACTTTTAAAACTATTTAACTGTGACGTATCGTACGGAAAACGTAGCCGGTACATTAGTTGTTTTGTTTATAAAATCAGCTTTCCTGCGACGGTGAGAGTTGGGTTTTGAGACGACGGCCTCTTTTTGTTTGTTTGTTTAATAACTTTCTTTCAAAACGCGTAATTATTTCTTTCAAACTGTTTTTTTTTCTTCTTTTTCATCCCGAATTTTGTGTTCTCTTACTCTGGTGACGTAACGACGTCACTCCCGACGCGACGCACGAGTTTGGCTTTGTTATCGGTCAATAACTTTTTATTTTTTTTACGCTTATGATTTTTATTTATTTTTATAGAATATATTTTTCTTTTTTTTTGTTGAGGTGAATAATTTTGAGACGCGAGCGATATGCTTTGAAAGAAATTATATTGTGTCAGTTAAAAACAAAAGCTGTTCACTATTATTATTATTATTATTATTATTATTATTATTATTATTATTATTATTCTTATTATTATTATTATTATTATTATTATAATTATAGCCTAGTCGTATCGTTTTATTTATTGCGTTGTCGCACAAAACCAGACACATTTTACAGCGTTTTACCCGACTTTTGAATCAGATACGCGTGCAGAATACAGACTTAACTAAACTTCTGAAATCTGGTCATTTTAATGAATTTTAATATTATACCCGTGGTGACGTTGTTGTAAAAAAGCAACGACGCCAAAACGGGGACAGTTATAATTATTTTTTTTAATAAGGCAGCAACC
>NW_026708254.1:0-84501 GCF_902713425.1 Acipenser ruthenus
CTGATCTGAATCGTAAAGTAAAGTTACAGCTATACTAATATTAAAATGTAAAAATACGACCTTGTCCTACTAATATTATGGATCCAGCATGTCATTAGATTATATTACTGAAACATTTTGATTAAAGATTGACAACATTTTGACGTGTAAAATAATTTAATATATAAATAAATCTCTGCGATCACACAAACTACATCTGATTCACAACGATGTTATAGAAACATAAAAAGACAGGGGTTTATAACAATTTACCATATAGTCATCGATCACACATTTTAAAGTTTATATGAAAAGACAGTGGCACAAACACACAGTCTAATAAATAAAACGGGCAGATAAAAATAAAAAGCCATGCAGTGAACCTCCCCTTTAATCAAACTGTAGCCCCGCCTTACTTTTGTCTACTTTTGCCTTACTGCGCTTGTGCGATCAACTTATTTTCTACGACACCGGTATGTGGAGGGCCTGGATTAGACGGGTTTTACTGTAAATGCATGGGAAATGATGCTAAACTGCAAGCAAAATTACTGGTAAACTTTCATGCTTTAAATGGAGCCTAATGCCTGCTGCAGAGATGTTGGTCATTATCTTCAGTGATTCCTTTTGCTAAATAGTTTCCTGTGTTTTTGCAGTTCCAGAGGCTGGTATGAACATGCGGTTTGTTGTTGGTGGTGTGCTGGCTGCTCTGGTTCTGATCGCAGTGATCACAGGAGTTCTCATCTGGAAGAAAAGAGCATCAGGTGAGAGAGCGGGAGGCGGGGTTAAGAGCTGCTTCATTTAATGCTACATTTCTAATTCTCTTATGAATCGTATGCTGTATAGATAATAGTTGACAGCAGGGTTAGACTTGAGAGTGAACGCAGTCAATTTTTCATTACGTGTTTTTTAACAAAAATCAATTAATACAATATAAAATACTATATGAAGTGCATCCCCCACCATAAATAACTTCAAATTGCATCGGTTTTCCGTGCTGCCTTCTGTATGAGTTTTGACAAAGTGACCCCCCCTCCCACACCAATAAGAAATAGAACAAACGGGCAGCAGTGTGGAGTAGTGGTTAGGGCTCTGGACTCTTGACCGGAGGGTCGTGGGTTCAATCCCCGATGGGGTACACTGCTGCTGTACCCTTGAGCAAGGTACTTTACCTAGATTGCTCCAATAAAAACCCAACTATATAAATGGGTAATTGTATGTTTAAAAAAAAAAAAAAAACCGTCAACAACCGTAAAACCACCATCGTGTATTTTATTTGTATTTATTTTATAAACGTTAGAATATTTAACTGTTACGACCATTAATATACGATGAAGGAGGAGTATAGGAGATTTTTTTGTTCCTGTCGGTAAGACGATTGACACAACCATATGCTTTTTGTACATTTTGCAAGGCAGTTATCAATTTTATCCAAGTGTTTGTTTTTGTTTTCTCCACTATTACTAAGATATTTTTTTTTTTAGTAATTTGTGATTTGCATAGCATGATTTAGGGGAATTGTGTTTCAGTAAGAGGTTCGTTTTTTTTTTTTTTTTTTATGTAGCAAGAAATATTGGTGTGTCCTCGTCGCTGTATTATTAATTGTGTTCTTTTGAGAACTGAATATTGTATTGTGTTCTGTATTCTGTCAAAGGGTAACAGTATTATTTGTGTTACTCTTGTGTCCACACTGTTTTTAACATTGTGGTAGTAGAATTACCTCTGCACTCACTTAGTTAACTTGCATGACACTTACCAAACCAAAGATTATGTAACATAATAGATTTTTAAAAAAATGTTAAACAGTTGCATAGTAATCATTATTGTTCAAATTGTTCCATGTTGGTGTATTGGATCAGATATAACTTGCATTTTTAAAATTGATAAATTTTGTTGACTTTGTTAATCTGGCCCTGCTTACATGGGATCAACTAGGTAGAGAAATAGTTAATCCGTCCTGAGTAGAGCTGTAAATTTGATTAACAATAGAACTGTCATCTGGATCAGTGGGTCCTTGGGATGTGTATCCTGCTTCATACTTTACAGTCCACTCACTATTTTCTGTAGGAGTCTAACCCTGGTTGACAGGTCGTGATGGAGACATTAAATAGAAATACAGTGCCTTGCGAAAGTATTCGGCCCCCTTGAACTTTGCGACCTTTTGCCACATTTCAGGCTTCAAACATAAAGATATGAAACTGTAATTTTTTGTGAAGAATCAACAACAAGTGGGACACAATCATGAAGTGGAACGAAATTTATTGGATATTTCAAACTTTTTTAACAAATAAAAAACTGAAAAATTGGGCGTGCAAAATTATTCAGCCCCTTTACTTTCAGTGCAGCAAACTCTCTCCAGAAGTTCAGTGAGGATCTCTGAATGATCCAATGTTGACCTAAATGACTAATGATGATAAATAGAATCCACCTGTGTGTAATCAAGTCTCCGTATAAATGCACCTGCACTGTGATAGCCTCAGAGGTCCGTTAAAGCGCAGAGAGCATCATGAAGAACAAGGAACACACCAGGCAGGTCCGAGATACTGTTGTGGAGAAGTTTAAAGCCGGATTTGGATACAAAAAGATTTCCCAAGCTTTAAACATCCCAAGGAGCACTGTGCAAGCGATAATATTGAAATGGAAGGAGTATCAGACCACTGCAAATCTACCAAGACCTGGCCGTCCCTCTAAACTTTCAGCTCATACAAGGAGAAGACTGATCAGAGATGCAGCCAAGAGGCCCATGATCACCCTGGATGAACTGCAGAGATCTACAGCTGAGGTGGGAGACTCTGTCCATAGGACAACAATCAGTCGTATACTGCACAAATCTGGCCTTTATGGAAGAGTGGCAAGAAGAAAGCCATTTCTTAAAGATATCCATAAAAAGTGTCGTTTACAGTTTGCCACAAGCCACCTGGGAGACACACCAAACATGTGGAAGAAGGTGCTCTGGTCAGATGAAACCAAAATCGAACTTTTTGGCAACAAAGCAAAACGTTATGTTTGGCGTAAAAGCAACACAGCTCATCACCCTGAACACACCATCCCCACTGTCAAACGTGGTGGCAGCATCATGGTTTGGGCCTGCTTTTCTTCAGCAGGGACAGGGAAGATGGTTAAAATTGATGGGAAGATGGATGGAGCCAAATACAGGACCATTCTGGAAGAAAACCTGATGGAGTCTGCAAAAGACCTGAGACTGGGACGGAGATTTGTCTTCCAACAAGACAATGATCCAAAACATAAAGCAAAATCTACAATGGAATGGTTCACAAATAAACATATCCAGGTGTTAGAATGGCCAAGTCAAAGTCCAGACCTGAATCCAATCGAGAATCTGTGGAAAGAACTGAAAACTGCTGTTCACAAATGCTCTCCATCCAACCTCACTGAGCTCGAGCTGTTTTGCAAGGAGGAATGGGCAAAAATTTCAGTCTCTCGATGTGCAAAACTGATAGAGACATACCCCAAGCGACTTACAGCTGTAATCGCAGCAAAAGGTGGCGCTACAAAGTATTAACTTAAGGGGGCTGAATAATTTTGCACGCCCAATTTTTCAGTTTTTTATTTGTTAAAAAAGTTTGAAATATCCAATAAATTTCGTTCCACTTCATGATTGTGTCCCACTTGTTGTTGATTCTTCACAAAAAATTACAGTTTCATATCTTTGTTTGAAGCCTGAAATGTGGCAAAAGGTCGCAAAGTTCAAGGGGGCCGAATACTTTCGCAAGGCACTGTATGTGTGCTGAGAAATATGAACCAGCCCCCATTTCTAGTTTATCTTGTCTTTTAACGTCCTTGCTGTCTCGTGCAGCAAGTGTCTATACCTGTACTAGTCTTTGCACTGGGCTGGTGATTCCTCGATTTGTAGGAATCTGAAGAGCTGTCTGCCACAGTTGTCTCCAGGCTCAGCTTTCAGCTGGCCTTAAAGTTTAGGTTCTGAAAAAAACTACTGCCACTACTGAAGATGGGATAGAGCCTTAACTCCTGAAACAGCTGCCCAAGGAGTTTGTATGTTTCTTTAACTGCAAATGACACACCAGTTTTGTAGAGCACTGGAAACATGAACTTACCCAACATGAATTTAACACACATTCTATACTCTTGGGAAAACATCATGTAAATATGTGTGCTTATAAGCTCAACAGGGTTTTTACAGGTGTCAATAAGGACATTCATATTTTGGAAGTGTTTTTACAATAACAATCCAAAAATCGGTGCCAAAGAGGCTGTATGCAACATTTAGATAGACCTACTGTACATTCTTTCTGTCCTTATTTCATTGTAGTAGATATAACTCAAGGAAACCGGGATATTTTGGGATGCCCTGGATAGGTACACAGACCCACAATTTCGGGGCAGTCTTGTTCAGCTGGACGGGTCACCCTAGTTGCCCCCAGTCATTTATTTGGCTACTATTTTTGTTCTTTTAATGTGTAAAAAAACATGTGCATTAAAGAGAAGTAACTGATAGAATCTTCAGAAAAACATCTGCTATGGTTTTCATGCACTTGGCTGCCAAAAATGGGTCTGAATTTCTGGGTGATTTTAGGGAGTGCTTTTAGTAATGAATCCCAACAAGCTACTGTAGTTCTAAAAAGCAGTACTGGTGCAGGAAAGGTGAATGTGTCCAGCTCTGACATGTGTGCACTAATAACATGATTGTAATCGCAACCTTTTCCAGTTGAACAAAATCTTGGAGGGCAAGCCAGATGGTGGAGATGTTTGCAGTGTGTGGAATAATAACACATTTCTTAATGATATAAAGTAACTTGTAAATACCGTAATCCTGAGTTTTGTAATTCAATCCTAGGCACAAAGAGGCCTGACTACACACCAGCGCAGAGTGAGTATTTTAGAGGTGTTTTAATTATATATATTTAAGTTGAAATAAAACACTTTAATTTGGTGAAGATCAAGGCTGGAGTAAAAACAAACAGCATTGAATTAAATTAATTAAAATTTAAAAGACTAATTTGAATTTTTACAGTGGTTGGGAATGCAGTTCTTTTTAAATGCCATTCTTGTGAGAAATTGAACTTGCACTGCATACAAAAACAGATTTGTACAAAATGAACTTAAGCTACATACAAAAACAGATTTGTACAAATTGCCTGTACTACCTTAATATATTTTCTAATCATTCTGAGTGGTTCAGAGTATTATTTGTTTTCAGTAGCTGTGTCTACCTGGTTTGCACTGCTTTTAGGAGTTGTTTTTTTTCTAATGCCACCTCTGCTATATACTAAACTATAGTAAACATTAAATATAAATCGAAGTGAGACTGGCTTTAAGGCTCTGTTTTTCCATAAAAGATCTCTTCATTCCTGGTATCTGGTTTTATTATTATTATTATTATTATTATTATTATTATTTTCAGCAAAGGAACAAAGTGATGCATCACCCAACTCCATCAACAATGACTGAGGTAAATATACATTTTTGTTCACTTTACACAAGTATTTGTGTGTTTATTATTTTTATCAATCAATTAAAACCCCAAAAATATGTATTAAACACACCACTGCTTACATTTCAAAATCTTTTTGCTAAATTAAATGTAGGGATTTTTAAAGTTCTGTACTTAAACTTACAGTATTCTCTTAAGAGCCAAGATAGATACTATAGCCTAGGACAGAGCACAGCACCCCAACAAGGAGGGTAGAGTTCAGAGGAGAGCCTGAGAGCGCTCCTGCTTCTCACATTTCCTTCTGCACTCAGTACTGAGCTGGTTCACAGAACTGGGAGCATTCCTTTCTTATGCCTCGTTTCCACTGCCGGCCGTGGCCGTGGCCACAACAGTTTTTCTGGCCCACTTTGCTTTATCGTACCCGATGTGGCCAGACTGCTGACAAAGGAACTGTGTCAGCACGTAGCAGGGCGGCCTGGGCTTGTATAGGAAGCCAGCAGGGGAACAGAAAAACGTTTAACCCTTTACTGGTGGCATGTGGAAAAACGGGGAGACAACATTTGTTATCCGTAAGGGCTGACTTACAAAAAACAATTAATGGGCGCTGTGCAGAATATTCAAGTCTATGAAAAATAGCAAAAGTCCTTGCAGATAACGGATTCATATGAACACACAACAGTACCGACAGACAAAACAAACAATCTGGGTTGACTGCAGAAAAATTAAAGACGGCAACAATCTGAGCGGGAACAGCCAAAATGTTTTTTGTTTTATGAACAAATGGACAGTGTTTTAGGGTGCCGGCCTGTGAATGAGTTGCAGGGTCTTTTGAACAGTACCTGTGTGGAGAACGCCATGATGGAACAGCGCTCTGCAGGTGGGGCTTCACATATTATCATTTTAAAAAAAAATGGCATTTACGTAAAGCTTTAGTAAACCAGAAGCTTATAGAAGCTGTTTTTTCTTTCTTGTAGATAAAACATACATGGTGACGTTTTTGTAGATAAATACAAATAATCTTTACTGTTCTCTCTGAAAGCAGGAAACTGTCTGCTAACAATAATCATGCTTCTATAGACATTCAGAGCTACAGTGATTCTAGAGTAAAATGTGTCTTGGGGGTTGTTACAGGTTAATGCTGCTCGCCTGGTGTTCTCTCTACCTCGCTTCGCCCACGCTACTCCACTACTCCGCTCGCTCCACTGGCTCCCGATCACCGCTCGCATCCAGTTCAAGACTCTTGTACTAGCCTACAGATGCCTTGATCAGACTGCACCCAGCTACCTCCAGACCCTCATCTCTCCCTACACCCCCACTCGACCTCTCCGCTCCGCCTGCACTAGAAGACTGGCTCTACCTCCGCTACGCTCCCCTGCCTCCCGAGCCCGCTCCTTCTCCACCCTTGCTCCGCAGTGGTGGAACGACCTTCCTACAGATGTCAGGACTGCCCAGTCCCTGACCACATTCCGGCGCCTCCTTAAGACTCACCTCTTCAAACAGCACCTGTAGAACTCCTCTGTTGTATCCTGGGACACTATCACCCTTCATTTAAATATGCTTTATTTTGCTCTTATCTGCCCCCTATTTTACTGCATTTAATCCTGTACCTCAGAATATTGTAATCTCCCAAGTGTTTAATCTGTAGTATTTTGTACTTAATCATATCCTGATGTAACTATCACTACTTAATCATATCCTGATGTAACTTTCACTATTATCTGCTGTATTATTGAATTGTGGTTTGTCACACTTGAGAATTATTGTATTTCTTGTTCTTATTGTATGACTTATATTGTAACACTTGAATGTATTTGTATTTGCTTGCGATTGTAAGTCGCCCTGGATAAGGGCGTCTGCTAAGAAATAAATAATAATAATAATAATAATAATAATAATGGGAGAAATCACAATACTTTTTTTTACCCAGGTAAACGCAACAGCAACAAACCTAGCTGTTTGTTTTGGCTGCTGTCTGCCCCGTTTGGAAATATTTTATTTGCTAGTGGTGCTAGATTTACACATTGTTTTTTAACATGGGAGCTAGCTGATTCACTTTCAATCCATCTTCTTTTTGGTTCGGAAAATTGGGTTTTGAGAATGCTGTCTACAATAATATTATTATTATTATTATTATTTGTTTATTTGTAAATCGCCTTGGATAAAGGCATCTGCTAGAGACTAGGGTGTGTGAACTATGCATCAGCTGCAGTCACTTACAATTACGTCTCACCCGAAAGACGGAGCACAAGGAGGTTAAGTGACTTGCTCAGGGTCACACAATGAGTCAGTGGCGGAGGTGGGATTTGAACCGGGGACCGTCTGGTTACAAGCCCTTTTCTTTAACCACTGGACCACACAGCCTCCTATAGTGTATAGCACAAAAATAAAAATAGCGACAAAACTTTTTTCAATTGCAGCAGCCACGGCTCGGGCCGTTATTTTTCCCCTGTACTTCTACCACTACGAGTTTCTTTAAAACGCAGCACAATACCTTCCCACAATCCCCCAGGGACCTGATGATGCAGGACAAGAACTTCCCAATTTGGCCACGTTGGGAAAACACACAGAAACGCGTTTCTGTTGGCCTGGGCCAGTCCGGGCCAGCCAGCACCAGCCCGCAGTGGAAACGAGGCATAAGCCTTTCATCTAGTCTGTTGTGGCCACTGCTGTTGTACAGCTTTATACAGGGATGTGTTACACATTTGTGGTGTTGAGGACTAAAATCTATATTGGACACTTGTGACTGGCCTCATCTGTTTTAATCCCAACACAGCTTGAAAGTTACTGGGTGCAATTGTTTGCAGCAGAGCAAAAACTGTTTTATCTCTAAGGATAAAACAGTGTACCTGTAGCATAGGTGCAGGCAGCAGCAGCCATTTAAAACAGTGTACCTGTAGCATAGGTGCAGGTAGCATTAATTTTATTAGCATTTTGAGTTGCTTCTTGCTAGTTTGAGAATATAAAACAAAGTGAGCAAAAACGAAACTGATTCCATTGTGCTTTTGTTCTGTTTCTGTATTGTTCCAGGTGTGACTCCATTGCCGAGATGCATAAAAGAATAAACCACTCAACTGAGGCTTCATCTTTTATACTTCATGATACCTCTAGTAGTCTTTTGAGTAGTTACTATTGGCCATGTTTGATTTTGCACTATGCATCCTTCTTAGTTATGTAATTACGGCATTAAACTGCACCATACTTCGTATATGAGGGTGAACTTTCTGAAAAAACATTCTTTACATAGCTTTTTGAGTAGCACCTTCAAATGTCATCAAAAACATCGTGTGGCATAAATCTTTATCGTATCTTTGTAACAATCTACCTTTGACCCAAAAGGCCAACAAAACATTCCCAGAATAAGAATAGGTTACTACCAAATACTCCTTAAAAATGACATAAAAAGTAGATGGCAGAAAGGCAGATACACAGCAAAAATAGGATTGCTAGGTTCATTTGGGTGCAAAAACATTTAATTCCAAAACATTTGTCCAACACACACAAATTCGATGACCCACAATACCTCAGGTAGTTGATGACCCATGTACATAAAACCAAGCTGAAACAGAAATAGGACGGTGGTAAATCCACCGGTAAGCCTACAGAGGCAATAAATAAGTAGAAATGTCCCAAAATAATAGTCCAGTATCATAAACAAACAAAAAATAGAAAAAAACAAAAAAATCAAAAGCAAGTTTGTAATCCACCAACAAAAATAAAGTAAAAGGAAATGAAACAAACATCCGCCGTACAAAAATAATAATAAATCGGTTCGGTCTCAGCGGTTTGTGTGGTTGTGCATGAGCGCTCCAGAAAGACGTCACAAAGTCCAAAAAACACAGCTGTAATCCAAAATCCAAGGGTATGTCTTGTCTTGTTTTCCTCCAGGAAATAGCAATGAGAAAAAAATAAGTGCCAGCAACGTTTGCTAAACAAAGAACATTGACTAAAACTGAAAAAACTAAAGCTAGATAAACAGAGTCTACATCTAACTTTATACAGTTTTGCATTAACACATCTAAGTTTCGAAAACCTGGACACATGAAATACCCGACGGCAAACCTTCAGCAGCAAACTAAGCAGAGTACAAACTTCCAGCAGGAAAAGGTGCCATCCCATAGTGCATTAGTGCAGGGTTTATAAAGGTCAAGGTCCTCCAACATATTTAAAGGGGTAACGTTTCCTAAAACCCACTCTTAAAAGGGTAACAGTAAGCATACATTGAAGTATCATATATTCTGACTTTAAACACATTTTGAATACCGGGCCAGGCTAAAAAGTGGTGCGCTTAAATGGATAATATTTACTTTTGTGTGACAGGCGTCACATCTTTATTGTACATAAAGAATTACAAGATGGATTAAATCTTGAAACTGATCAAACTGGTACAAATTTATCTCTAAAGCAAATCTTTATTTATTAAACATGCTTTACAAGATGCGGAGTATAGAATTTGCTTAAGCCTGTGGAAAGCAACTTTCCTGAAGAGATATTTGTTCTTGACGATATGACTGTGTGGAATGTTTTTAACTATTTAGAGCCTTATTCTCAATGTTTTACACCAGTCTAACATGTATTCCAATAGTATGGTGAAGGTGAAAAATCTGAAAATTTCTACAAAAGTATATTACTAGGCATTAGTTAGGGGTATAGGGGTTAGTTAGGCACCTCTAAAATCGCCACGTTACATTCATGTAATGGTTAAAGGACACATAGATAAGAATAGACATTTGGCATTTTTGCTTTGTGTGTTTGTTTCCTTGTGTGTTTTGCAATATTTCTTATAGTAAGTGGTTGTTTGACAGACATTAACATTGGCGGTAGTACATTCTAAACTGCATCCTTCTCTCATAGACTGATCAGGAAGAAATCCAAAATGCCAGACCATTAAAATACAAAATCCATAAAATAGGGTAAAATAAAATCAGTAATATATAAAACCATTAAAATGTATATTAAGCACATGCTCCGGTGGTCCAGATTGAATTCATCAACTCAAAAATCTTTCACACCCATCTCACCCAGTAAGCATTTTGTTTTACAATAATATTAACCAGTATGGTTTTTACAGAAACACATTTAAAAGAGCAATCACACACTACTGTAATATCTTGATGTCATCAACCCCAAACCTCACTGATCCACCAAAATTAAGCATTACCTGCTGGCTGCCCGGTTAACAAATATATGCAGACTCGTCTGGTGCTTCATACTTTACAACACACTCAAGGTGTTGATATATATTAGCCTAACTGGAAACTCCCACCAGGGTATTCTCCTGTGTATTATAAAATATGTTGTAAATAAAATGGAACTTTGTTAAAGTGTTGTTTTAAGAAAAAAAGTTGTTTACTCATGTGTTTCTGTAAAATGTTATTAGTAATCTGTAAAACTGAAATTCAGTTTCCCGTTTAGTTTGATTCGATTCATGATCTTATATTGGGGCCTGTCACAGGAATGGCTGAGGTGGTGACGTCAGGCCAGACACAGGAACTGCAAACACACACAGGTAGGTCAGGTGCAAATGCACACTGCAGCGCTGTTTTTATTTTCAAAAATACAAATAAAAAGATTTAACAAAAAACACTTGCTCACAGAGCGAAAATAAATGGTTAAATGAAAACAAATCACAAACACAAAAACCCTAAGGTCAGGCTGGGCATCTGCCTTCACTGATCCTTACGTGTTTCTTTTCTACTTTCGATTCGTCTTCTCTCTCTCTCGTGTTCTCTCCTCCACACACCCACCCAGAGCACAGAAAGCTGCAGGTTTTTATACAGGTGACCATCTCCCGATTTAGCAACAATTAATTAACTTGGGAGATGGTCATCATCTTCACAAGGTCTTTTTTTTTTTTTTTTTAATAAAACAATAAACAAAACACAGCATTTCACCGTCATATTTAATACATCATACTATATTAAAACAAAACAAACACATTTTACAGCACTTTGTTTGTGTGCAGGGCCCTCTCCCCTCTCCCCTCACACATCACACATCACACATCGGCCCAATGGCCACCTCCCCCTTAGTCCCAATCAAAAGTCCCGGGCCAGGGGCTCCTGAGTGGCGCATCCAGTAATGGCACAGGATGCGCCCTATATTATTATTATTGATTTCTTAGCAGACACCCTTACCCAGTACGACTTACAGTTGTATACAAAAAATACATATCAAGAATTACAATACAATTAAGAGCAAGATACAAAATACAATGACTTCAGTCCTAATAAGAGCAAATACAAAACACAGTACGATTTAATAACAGGGCAGTTCAAGAGCAGAGAAGTGTTGATAGTTACATCAGGGTTAGATACGAGTGCAAGTGAAATACAAAATACTACAGATTGGGTTAAATGCAGGATTAAATATAGTAAAATAGCCTGGAGGTTGCTGGTTCGGGTCCAGGCTATTCCACTGCTGACCGTGGACGGTAATTCCCAGGGGGCGGCGCACAATTGGCTGAGCGTTGCCAGGGTGGGGAGGGTCTAGGTCGGTCAGGGTGTCGTCGGCTCATCGCGCACCAGCAACCCCTGTAGACTGGCCGGGCACCTGCGGGCTTGCCTGTAAGCTGCCCAGAGCTGCGTGGTCCTCCGACGCTGTAGCTCTGAGGTGGTTGCAGGGCAGGACCGCAGAGTGAAAAGAAGCGGACGGCTGACGGCACACATTTCGGAGGATGCGTGTGTCTGTCTTCGTCCCTCCCGAGTCAGCGCAGGGGTGGCAGCGGTGAGCCAAGTTGAAATAAGGGTAATTGGACATTTCAAATTGGGGAGAATTTAAGAAAAATAATTGGTGATTCCAAATTTAAAAAAAAAAAAAAGTCCCAGGCCAGGAAACAGGGCAACCCTGGCTCCAAGGGTGGCGGCCATGGTGGGAGGTCCTCCTCCCTACCCAACACTAGTAGCGGCCAAGCTGACTGCATACAGGCCGGCTCTATTGTAATTCTGCCCCTATATGCTTTGGTTGCCCACACTATATTTTTTGCTTCATTTGTAAACTATTCCATTGTATATAATGCACTTATTTGCAGTCACAGTAGTCAGTGTGCATTTTGCTTACCTACTAGCTTTCAAATCTATATATTCAAATGTAATTCGTGTTCAGCTAATTTTATACAAGTTCTTTAAACTGAGGCGCACACTCAAACTTCTTTTTATATGGTCTTATAAGTAAAGTGATCCACTCTATATTACATATATTAAAGGAAATAAAGTTATCTTTATTATTTAAAACATTGATGTTTATATTCTATCAAAAACCTTGTCGTGGCAGACACCCAATTATATATATATATATATATATATATATATATATATATATATATATATATATATATATATATATATATATATATATATATATATATATATATAAAATAATATACACACACACACACACACACACACACACACACACACACACTACCGGTCAAAAGTTTTAGAACACCCCCATTTTTCCAGTTTTTATTGAAATTTAAGCAGTTCAAGTCCAGTGAATAACCTGAAATGGTACAAAGGTAAGCAGTAAACTGCCAGAGGTTTAAAAAAAAAAGTTTAGGTTACCAAAAACTGAAAAATAATGTACATTTCAGAGTTATACAAAAAGGCCTTTTTCACGGAACAAGTAATGGGTTAACAACTTACAGCTGTTCTGCAGCAATGGAAGTAAATTAAGCCTTGAAAGTTGATGCTAACAATTCCTACAGGTGTCCCAACTTTTGTTGATTACTTACAAACCCTCTGTCTGTATAAAAGCAGTGTTGGAACAGACTGTGTTACTACACCCTCTTAAGCATTATTTGGACAGTATTGTACTGCAGGAAGTAGTATATTGCTGTCATAATGGCGAGAAAAAGGCAATTAACAAAGGAAGACAGACAGACCATTATAACCCATAAAAAGTGTAGGTCTTTCCTTTAGAGAAATTGCAAAGAAAGCCAAGGTGTCAGCGAGTACAGTTTCCTACACCATCAAAAGGCACTTGGAAACTGGAGAAAACTCTGACAGGAAGAGGTCTGGCAGACCCAAAGCCACAACAGAATCAGAAGACAAGTTTCTGAGAGTCAACAGCTTGCGTGATAGGCGGCTCACAGGACAACAGCTTCAAGCACAGCTTAATACTGGTCGAAGTAAGCAAGTCTCAGTTTCAACTGTGAAGAGAAGACTTCGAGCTGCCTTGTTTGACAGGTCGAGTGGCAGCAAGAAAGCCATTGCTAAGATGGCAAAATAAGAAAAAGAGGCTTGCCTGGGCCATGAAGCACCGCCAGTGGACTACTGAAGACTGGAAGAAGGTCTATGGACCGATGAATCAAAGTTTGAAATCTTCGGTTCATCACGCAGGGTTTTTGTACGCCGTCGAGTAGGCGAAAGGATGGTTCTTCGGTGTGTGACACCAACTGTCAAACATGGAGGAGGAAGTGTGATGGTCTGGGGCTCTTTTGCTGGATCCAGAGTCGGCGACTTGCACAGAGTGAGTGGCACCCTGAACCAAAACTGCTACCACAGCATTTTGCAGCGCCATGCAATACCCTCTGGTATACGCCTAGTTGGTCAGGGGTTCATCCTACAGCAAGATAATGACCCAAAACATACCTCCAGGCTATGTCAGAACTACCTTAGAAGAAAAGAACAAGACGGTAGGCTTCAAATCATGGAATGGCCAGCAGAGTCTCCAGACTTAAACCCCATCGAGCTGGTTTGGGATGAACTGGACAGAAGGGTGAAAGCAAAGCAACGCAACCTACAAGTGCAACACATTTGTGGGAACTTCTGCAACAGTGTTGGGAAGAACTTTCCGAACAATATTTGATTTCCATTGTAGAAAGAATGCCACGAGTGTGTTCGGCTGTTATATCTGCAAAAGGTGGCTACTTTTGATGAGTCAAAAATTTAGATTAAATTTGTTAAACAAAACTATTCCATGATTTCTTTTTTATCTCCAATTGTTTATTTGTTTTATGCTTTAATTTCAGAGTACACTGAGACATTAAACTGCGTAAATTTCAATAAAAACTGGAGAAAAAAAATAGAGAGAGAGAGAGAGATAACAGGGCTTGGAAAAATAACCTCTCGTTAAACAGCATCCGATGACTGTGCATATATATATATATATATATATATAGCGTATTACATATCACATTTTAAATTCCATGACAAACTGCCATTTTATTTGTTAAGTTACAAAACCACAGCCAAAAATGAGTGGCATTTCACCTATTTCCTTTAATATATTTGGGGATGAATCTTCACATAACTGGTACAACACTAACTTTGAGTGAAGACAGCAGTCCACCTGAAAAAAATAAATAAATAAAATAAGTGCACCAGCAAGAGAAGACACGTAACAGTAGATAGGAACAGCTAAATGAAATAGAAGAAAACAAAAGACTTAAAAAAACACACACACAAAAAAAAAACACAGCATGGGCTGGTTAATGTGGAACGCTTGGTGATCTGAGGTGGGGTAAACCTACAATTTTACCATTTATTTATTCTCACCAACTTGCTACTAGGACATACTGGAAAATTCACTACACCCTATATATCCAGGGAAAAATAGATTGAATTTATTATATTAAACTAAAGAAAAGAGAATACCAGGAACAAAGGAAACAAAAAAATAATTTAAAACACCAAAGAACTACCTCCTCGGTATTTATTCGCTTTTATAATCGGGGGAAAATAGCTCAGGGGTTTGAACAGCAATAAAGAACAGCATTACACAAATTAACAAGAGTCCATGCCGTAATTGCATAGTATTAGTATTTAAATAGACATTTCACACCATTAGTAAAAGCGCCAGCTATTGCACACCCTTAAGTAAATATTGCACATTCAGGCACATTAGCACTTGTTCAGAGGTAGTAGTTAAATATATATTGCACACAATCAATAGCAGCACCTTCAATTAACTTACACCCATCTAATCAAGTAAAGCATTCAATTAATACACATATTCCAATAAATCTTGCACCCAATTAATACACATTTGTTAATTGGCACACATTTAAATAAATATTGTACATGACAACTAGCAGCACCCTCAATTAATAAGCACATTTGTTAATCAATTTGCACACATTTAAATAAATATTGCACAGGACTACTTTGGAATGCATATTAACAAACCCTTTAAAAAGAAAAACAGCCATTATGCTGTATGGTTTATAATTTGTTTAAAATGTACGTAACTACAACTACCTAAATTAAGCTACATTAGCGCAATTAATGGGTCAAGGGCCCGGTAACTAAGTATATATAAAACATAACCATAGAGCACATAGGACGTTGCAATGCATTGCCGTTTCAAAAAAGTACTGACAACAAGGCAAATGCATGTATTCAAATCGAGTTAACGTTCCTTGAGCTATCTTCCCCAACTCACATAACAGAAAAAAGACAAAAAATAAAATAAAGTGTCTTTGCCAAGCGGCGAGGAGTACGTTGGATATTTCTTCTGCCGAGTAAAAAGAAAAACCGTCCCGAACTATAACAGAATCTGTCCTTATTTCGGCCAAAACAATAACAAACTCCCGCACCCGGGAGATCGCAGTAACCAACCAGATAAGTCCCCAGACCGTCCAAGATAGCAGCACAGTCCCGAGATAACAGCACACAGTACAGGATTAATCGCACATGGTTAGTTGCCCAAACACGCAAAAAACCCAGCAATACTAATAATATCTTTTCAGAGTCAAACCCGCTTGAAGCTTGCCGGTCCGATTCGCCTGGATGCCCTCAACTCCGACACCACACAGCAACAGCAGCAGTCCCGTCACTCGAACCATCAGCACACGTTTCCTCCTGGTAAACAAAAACCCACGGCAACTAGTTACACAGACTACTAAAGCAACAAAAAACAACGGACTAAAACCACTGGTTTAACATCAACTTGCGGTTCCCAAATCAGCACCCATTCCTCAAGCCCCATTCCCCACTTTTTAACCTCTGCACAGAAAAGAAATCCTCCAACCACATCACTTCCTTCTACTATAGAATCGTAAATCCTTAAAGCGACAGGAAGGATTTACACAACACGGTAATATAGGGCACAGCTCTACAAATGTACTTAAAGAAACAATTATGGACATTCATTTTATGGAAATAAGTCCAAAAAATCTCAACAACATTAAGGGAATTTTATGCCAGTGCAAGAAATTCAACTGGGGACCAGTATTCAGTCTCTAGTTTTATAATGCTGAGCTAGAGTAAATAGATATTTTAACAGTAGAAGTTTTAACATCTCTGTTGACAGCGAGTTTAAAACCAACAATAATGTATTCCTGTCAGTCAGGAAAATTCTTAGAAAAGCAGGTAATGACAACAAGGCCAGACACCACCCCCCGAATTACTGGCCTGGATTTTAAGCATCTGTGGGAAACTGAGGCACTGTCCCCTGACACCGCGGTCGGATTGGTGCGTAAAGTCTGGTTCGATCGTCAACTTAATCTGGCACGTACTTGGACGCGAGGGTGTCAGACAACTCACAAAAACATATTTTGAGATCCAAAAGGATGAAAATGTACTAGAATATGTGTGCCTCGCATATAACGAGTTCACAAACTCACGTTAAGCTCCATCGCAGCTGCTCCCCTTACTTCCTTAGTGTCATTTGAAACTCCGCCCAGCATCACAGCTTGTGCTCAGTCCCTCCAGGTTCTAGTGAGATGGCACTTTCGATGCAGAAATACACAATAAACAAACATGTGCAATTTATTTTTTAATAAGCGAATAATAAATTAAATTAAATTTAGGACTATATTACACTGCGGATGTATACACAATAAATGCTTCTGGTTTTGTCTTAATTTAATTGTGTTTTAATTATTTTAATTATTTTTCATCCCCCAAATCACAGGTAGCCATGTTATAAGCGGTATAAACCACTTCGGGCCATGCGGTTCCAAAGATATATACAGTGCAGTCCGTTTATAAGAATCGCTGATATAAGAATCAACCGCATATAGTGATCAAAACTACTGGGACCAAATCATTGATACCAACCAATATAAAATAATCTGCTTGTAAGAATCAAGCAATCTGCTTTTAAGAATCATTTCGGGGCAAACTGACAGCATGTAATACATTACTTGATCAAGGGCAATGACGTGTCCAGCCAATAAAAGCTGTTTTTGAATTTGAATTGGATCACATCGCGCGTGATTAGGCACGTAAGCAGCGTGGATCGTGCAATGATGCAGGAAACACTGAATTGTTTGTAATCAAACGTGACTGCGCCACTGCATTGTGGCAGGTATGTTTTTTGTGTTCTCTGTTAGTGAAAATGTGTTTCAATAAAGTGAATACACATTCATTGAATACATACTGAGTACAGCAGTGTTATTGTGTGATAAGCATGTAGTGTGAGACAGCAGGAGGGGGTTAAAACCTCCCTGCAGAAAAACATGTGCGTAAGGCACATTTTGGTTTGTTTTGTTTAATTGTTTAATTGTTTTGTTAATTGTTTTATTATTAATCATCACCTGCACCTGGCTACTACTGAAAATTGGAGCCAGGTGCAGGGTTTAAAAGGAGAGCAGTCAGGCCGCTCCGGGCGGCTGCTGAAGAGGGTAGAAGCTTGGCTGTGTGGGTGTGTGGGTGTGTGGGTGTGGGGTGTGTGGTGTGGGTGTGTGGGTGTGTGGGTGTGTGGGTACAGCTGTAATTAAAAGAAAAGGTAGTGTGAAGCCTTTTTTTTGTGTGTGTGCTGTTTTGTTTGTTTTGTTTTTATACAGGTAAACAGCTTAGCTGTCCTGGTTTAGGGTTCTGTTCTGTTTAGTTATTGCTCAAAGAAGGTGTTTGTTTTGTTTATTTTGTTTTTGTGTTTTCATTAAAAATTGCGCAACCGCGCTTAAAAAAATCCATTTCTGTGTGTTGGGTCAGTGTTTTTAAAGGGGCAACGAACCGCGGTGAGTGTGATTCTTTTACAGTAGAGGGAGTGGGATTGCGGTGAGGAGGAGGAGGAGGGTGTGGGGTGTGGGGTGTGGGGTGTGGGGTGGGATTGTAGAGCTTTGCATCTCCGCTTAATGAAAAACTGAGATTTGCATCGCAACAGAAAATAAGTAAGCCATAGATGTTTAAATGCAGTGGTAGTCCTGACAGTAAAATACTGTACTGTAATGTCATTTTAATTCAAAGGCCATTACACCGCAGGGCAGTTAAACTAGGCACCCTCACGAGACGATCGCTTCTCAAGTATACCGTAATAAAATAGGATTCTGCAGCCTTGAGTAAACATAAGTCAGAACCGTGATCGTAGAACAAACTGCTTACCCACGAGGACTTGTTTTGATGTATTGTCCTCTGAGCACCATTGACATCTGTATACTGTATTTAAAGTGGTGATGGGCACGCTTTTGCGAATTGTAATGCAACAGAGTGGCAGAGGACAGTGTAAATTCAGGCTGGAGTCTTGATTTACAGTTTTAAACCGGTGTTGGTTTTATTTTTCTTACACTGCGGTGGCAAAACAACCGCTAATAAAACAAAATAAACCTAGCTCTCAGCTGGAGCACTAACAGTACTTCGTGTGGAACAAACACCAGATCTCTTACTCGAGTTTTGGTTTCTTTTTGTTACTTCTGGTTCCTTACGCCTCTATACCCCCATAACAAAGCTATCGACGAAGCCATTTCTATCAAGGTGTCATTAACTTTAACAAGCAGTTAACCAACTGACTATTATCCATAATTCTTTAAGGAAAGCAAATGTGAATTTTTCGTGGGTGTGCATATATGCGGGAACTCGTAACATCTAGTGTCAACCCTTTACACTGCAGCCAGGGAACAACCTCGTATCATCCTCATATTAAGTTAAATAAAAAAATAAACACATAAATTAAATGTGTGTGTGTACTAGCACACTTGATAAAGATGAGCAAAAGAGGCTGTATAAAATAAATAACACAGGTAATGAGCTATATTTTATTCTCAAATATATGGGAAAACCATATTCTTTTATTCTAATACAATTGCTCAGAAAGTTTTAATAGATTTAATAATTTTTTTTTCTCAAAGATAGGTGTTAGAATTATTAGCACCCTAAAGATTCTTATAAATAAAATCAAACAAAATTAAATCTGCATTAACATTCTACTTCTTTAAGTTCATCTCAGTCTTAACGAACTGTATTGTGGCCTCCCATAGCTTCCTGTTTCACTGGGGTATAAAATGAGGTAACACGCATATGAAATCCATTTGTCATCCATCACCAGGGGAAAGGCAAAGGAACTCACAAATGAAAAGAGACAAATGGTTGTTGACCTTCATAAATCAGGCAATGGGTACAAAACAATAGCTTAAAAAACGAAATATACCACTTACCACTATTAGGGCAATAATTAAGAAGTTCAAAACCACTGGAACAGTGTATCTTGCAAGTGTATCTTGCCCCCATGCACAGTGAGGCAGATGGTTCGGGAGGCAAAGGGAAATCCAAGGGCCACATTTGGAGAATTACAGAACTTGGTTGCATCTTGGTGTCACCAAGTCTCCAAATCTACAATTAGATGCCACCTCCATGCCAATAGGCTATTTGGAAGGGTTGCCAGAAAAAAAAGCCTTTATTGAGAGCAACCAACAAATGTAAGCGCCTGGAGTTTGCTAAATGGCATTGGCACTTAGATTGGAACCAGGTGCTATGGTCAGATGAGACAAAAATAGAGCTCTTTGGCCACGCACACCAGTGGTGGGTTTGGTGTCGAAAGAAGGATGCGTGTGCAGACAAGAATCTGATACCTACTGTAAAATATGGTGGTGGATCTTTGATGTTATGGGGCGTTTTTGCTTCCATTGGTCCTGGGGCCCTTGTTAAGGTCAACGGCATCATTAACTCTACCCAGTACCAGGACATTTTAGCCAGGAGGCTGAAACTTGGCCGCAAGTGGATCTTCCAGCAAGATGACCCCAAGCGCACATCAAAATCCACAAAGAAATGGTTAATTGAGCACAAAATCAATATTTTGCAATGACCATCTCAGTCTCTGGACTTGAACCCCATGAAAACCTGTGGTTTCAATTGAAGAGGGCAGTTTAGTCTGAAGGATATCAAGGATCTGGAAAGATTCTGTATGGAGGAATGGTCTAAGATCCCTCCCAATGTGTTCTCCAATCTCATTAAACATTATAGAAAAAGACTCAGTGCCGTTATCCTTGCAAGGGGAGGGTGCACAAAGTACTGAAAACAAGGGTGCCAATAATTATGGACACTTCATTTTTTTTGGAAATAATTTTATAATTTTGAGAAATGTGTAATTTTTGGTGATTCCATTGAATTAATAAAGTCAAATATATTCCACATGTTTGGAAAATTACAATAGCTCAGTACTGGTATTATTTATTTTATACAGTCTTTTTTGCTCATCTTTATCAAGGGTGCCAATAATTTTGGAGGTGACTAATATATATATATATATATATATATATATACTTATATATATATGGGTTTTTCCCGGGTTTAATGTGGTATTATGATAGGAGATTGACCTTCGTGTGGGCGGGATAAGGGAAGGATTATATGGGGTTAACCCGGGCAGAGCTGAGTAAATTGTAACTTCCCGGTACACTGTTTAGTGTGGGCTGGTACACTGTAAACATTTAAAAGGCAATAAATGCTTCTTTGTACCTGAACGATGTGGTCCGGAGTGTGGGGTCAGCCGATGAGGAACACTACAATATATATACATGTCCAGGCTTGCTATACACACGATTATTGGTTTGTAGTGTATGAACATTTTTGTCTATTATTCTTCTCACTATTATTGTTCAATAAGCGTTGCTTATTTTGTCTACATCAGTATTTTTTCCCATATCTTTTACAGTACAATCACAAATATATGTCCTACTGCTGATTAGCTTAGATTAGTTAGCGTACAATAAAAACTATAATGCTATGTACAGAGTACTGGGGTGAGAATTGGCCTAGGACAGAACTCACCTGGGGGGAGAATTACTGAACCTTCTGTAAAGGGGATTCTAGAAGTGCATCTACCAGAGATCCCTGATCGCGAATTTGAACATGCAAGTCCTTTCAAAATACCTGTGCAGTGCTATGACAGAAAGCACCACACATCCGATTGTGGTGTACTGTTGCTTCAGCAAAAGGCTGCAGAAAATCAACCATTTCTGTCAAGGCTCCATGACTCTAGTTGTCAGTAGATGATGCTCCAGCTGCTGTTCTCTCAGTAACTGCACTAATTTGTACTGATCTGAGGAAGGACACAATGAATTTGATTTGTTCATGCAAACTATTCCAGCAGGTTGCATTTGTACTTGGAATTGATCTTCCGGTTCCAAATGTATTTTCAAATGCCTTACAGAATATGGTGCTTTCATGATCAAGACTTGCTAATTTGCAGCATTTTCCTGCCACTTGCTCTGGTGTACACTGAAGGTTTCTGTATCCCATCTCTTACAAGTTGCAGCGTGTGTGCAAAGCATGACAGACGAGTGCATGGTGTCTTATCTAAACATAAGAACATAAGAAGAACATAAGAACATAAGAAAGTTTACAAACGAGAGGAGCCCATTCAGCCCATCTTGCTCGCTTGGTTGTTAGTAGCTTATTGATCCCAGAATCTCATCAAGCAGCTTCTTGAAGGATCCCAAGGTGTCAGCTTCAAACAACATTACTGGGGAGTTGGTTCCATACCCTCACAATTCTCTGTGTAAAAAAGTGCTTCCTATTTTCTGTTCTGAATGCCCCTTTATCTAATCTCCATTTGTGACCCTGGGTCCTTGTTTCTTTTTTCAGGTCAAAAAAGTCCCCTGGGTTGACACTGTCTATACCTTTTAGGATTTTGAATGCTTGAATCAGATCACCGTGTAGTCTTCTTTGTTCAAGACTGAATAGATTCAATTCTTTTAGCCTGTCTGCATACGAAATGCCTTTTAAACCCGGGATAATTCTGGTTGCTCTTCTTTGCACTCTTTCTAGAGCAGCAATATCCTTTTTGTAATGAGGCGTTGACCAGAACTGAACACAATATTCTAGGTGAGGTCTTTAACATTACTTCCCTTGATTAAATTCAACACTTCTCACAATATATCCGAGCATCTTGTTGGCCTTTTTTTATAGCTTCCCCAGATTGTCTAGATGAAGACATTTCTGAGTCAACATAAACTCCTAGGTCTTTTTCATAGATTCCTTCTTCAATTTCAGTATCTCCCATATGATATTTATAATGCACATTTTTATTGCCTGCATGTAGTACTTTACACTTTTCTCTATTAAATGTCATTTGCCATGTGTCTGCCCAGTTCTGAATGCTGTCTAGATCATTTTGAATGACCTTTGCTGCTGCAACAATGTTTGCCACTCCTCCTATTTTTTGTGTCGTCCGCAAATTTAACAAGTTTGCTTACTATGCCAGAATCTAAATCATTAATGTAGATTAGGAATAGCAGAGGACCTAATACTGATTTATTCAGCGCGTCTCAGGCACGTCAGGTCCAATTTATTTTCACACGCGCAGTTTATTTTAGACGCGCTGTTTAAAAGTATTTTTTTTTCACAGTAAAACCAGTTTAAAAGGCACTGCATATCAACAGGACACTCAGTACTGCATCTCCAGCCCCGCCCCACCCCTCGTTCGCTATATTGTTTGCATACCTCGTAATAGTAGTACATACTGATAAATCATCTCCTGATCACTCGTTTTATTACCAAACTCCTCAATAATGTGATCCAAGTCGTTATTTTATTACTATAACATCTAAAAAAAGCTCTGCAAATGTCTGTGATGTTCTTTGAGTGCTGGATGCAGAAGCAGCTATCTTGTTTGTTTCTGTCCATGTTATCTATGTGGTGTCGGGTCTATCAGTATTCATGAGATACACCCTTTTTTTTCGGCTTCTCTCGGCTCTTATTGGTCTCACTCGGCCATTGAATGGTTTTCTCGGCTTTTTCCGGAGAAAAAATGACTAGAGACCTGTTTTTTGTGTCTTTTTGATGATGTCGGACAGGGTCTGACTTTGGATCAGAAAGGGAAAATTGCGATGTCAGACCAGGTCCGACATAGGACCGCAAAGGGTTAATCTTTTATGCGGGACTTTGTCAAAAGCTTTCTGGAAATCTAAATAAACCATGTCATATTGCTTTGCAATTATCCATTGTCGATGTTGCATCCTCAAAAAATCAAGCAGGTTAGTTAGACACGATCTCCCTTTCCTAAAACCATGCTGACTGTCTCCCAGGATATTGTTCCCATATAGGTAATTTTCCATTTTAGATCTTTTTATAGTTTCCATAAGTTTACATATAATAGAAGTCAGGCTTATTGGTCTGTAGTTACCTGGTTCGGTTTTGTCTCCCTTTTTGTAGATCAGTATTACGTTTGCAATTTTCCAGTCTGTCGGTACAACCCCTGTGTCAAGAGACTGTTGCATGATCTTGGTTAGCGGCTTGTAAATAACTTCTTTCATTTCTTTGAGTACTATTGGGAGGATCTCATCCGGCCCAGGGGATTTGTTTATTTTAAGAGCTCCTAGTCCCTTTAACACTTCTGCCTCTGTTATGCTAAAGTTATTTAAAACTGGATAGGAACAGGTCGACATGTGGGGCATGTTGTCCGTGTCCTCCTTTGTAAAAACCTGTGAAAAGTAGTCATTTAATATATTTGCTATTTTTTTTTCTTCATCTATGATTTTGCCATTTGTGTCTCTTAGACATTTAACCTCCTCTTTGAATGTTCTTTTGCTGTTATAATATTGGAAAAACATTTTGGAATTGGTTTTAGCCCCCTTAGCAATATTGATTTATATCGCTCTCTTGGCCTTTCTAACTTCCTTTTTGACTTGTGTTTGCAGTTCCAAGTACTCTTTCTGTGTGCTTTGTTTTTGGTCCCTTTTAAACGCTCTGTAAAGTGCCTTTTTTCGCTGAATATTTTTTTTAATTGATCTATTAAACCATTTTGGCCAGTTTGTTTTAGATTTAGATTTGTCTACTTTTGGCATAAAATTGTTTTGCGCCTCTAGTACTACATTTTTCAAAAACAGCCATCCTTTTTCTGTGGATGTTTTCTCTATTTTACTCCAATCTACTTCTGTTAGTCTCTGTTTCATACCTTCATAGTTTGCTTTTCTAAAATTGTAAACCTTAGCTTTAGTCATTACTTTTGGGGTTTTAAAAATCACTTCAAATGAGACCATGTTGTGGTCTGAGTTTGCCAATGGCTCTCTGACCTCTGTTTTAGTTATTCTGTCTTTGTTATTTGAAAAGACTAAATCAAGGCATGCTTCCCCTCTAGTCGGTGCCTTGACAAATTGCGTTAGGAAGCAGTCATTTGTCATTTCCACTATTTCAGTTCCGTCCGTCGTGCTCCCCACACGGTTTTCCCATTTTATATGGGGGATATTGAAGTATGAACATTAGTATGGCTTCTCCTTTTCTGCACGCATTTCTAATGTCATTGCCACATTGTGTCATCTAAAGTTAACAGTTCAAGTGACTCAGTATTTTCATCAGAAGACAGCTCTTTAATGACTGGGAATGTCTTCTTCATGTTACTGGCATTGTAACAGTTTTTATGTTAAATTCCACCAAAATGTACTAAGCATTTTCTACACTGCACTCACGTATAACATTTTGTTTTGGTTTTACTACTATTATTGAACTATGCCTTTACTACACTGTACTGCATTTTTACTACACATTATAGTACATTTGCAGTACACTATTATGCTTTTACTAAGTTTTTACTGTGCCTTTGTCTGCCATCTTCTGTATAACTTCTGTGGTGTTTTATGTGTTCCTCTTGAATATGTTCACATTTTTCATTTCAACCAGTAGACCATTCAGTTTCAAATACAATATATAGTGTTATTAGTGCTTAATTTTTACAGTAATGTAAATGAAATTATAATCACAAAAAAATACAAAAATATAAGACATTTTCCATATCATAAACTTTACCAAACCATTCTAACTGCTATGAGAAAGACATCAACTAATTTAGCAAAATCTGGTTATTAAACAAGGACAGATAAGTATGGTACAGCATATTAAAAACAAATGGTAAACTAATCCTATGGTAAACTAATCCTTATAGAAGTTTCCCATAGTAAAAGCACAGCAAAGTATAGGCAAGCATTGTAAAGTATAGTTTGGTTAAGTATATTTTAAAAAAAAGCACAGAGAGGTTTGGTAAAGTTGGCAGACCATGGTAAACTATAGTAAATGTAGAGTATAACCATGGGAAATGCATGGGGGGACGGGGGGGACTGCAAAATTACTGTGCAAAACAAATTAAAAAACAGAAACACATCACTCAGTGATATAAGAACGTGAACCAAACTCGTCCAAGCATTTGTCATCAAAAAACAATATGCAAGATGTTTCAGAACTGTAACAAAAGAAAGCCTGGTAACACCTGTTTTATTTATTTATAATTTATTTTTTCTTCTTTTTTTTATAAATGTAGTCGTTGCCAATTATTTTTATTATTTTCTCCCAATTTGGAATCCACAATTTTTTTATTATGCTCAGCTCACCGCTACCACCCCTGCACTGACTCGGGAAGGCGAAGAGCAACACACGCTGTCCTCCGAAGCGTGACTGACCGCGTGACCGACCGCCAGCCGACCGCTTTATTTCCACACTGCGGACTCACCATGCAGCCACCCAAGAGCTACAGCGTCGGAGGACAACGCAACTCTCGGGCAACTTACAGGCAAGCCCGCAGGTGCCCGGCCAGACTACAGGGGTCGCTGGTGTGCGGTGAGCCGAGGACACTCTGGCCGACCTAACCCTCCCTCCCCCCGGGCGACGCTCGGCCAATTGAGCGCCGCCCCCTGGGAGCTCCCGTCCTCGGTTGGCAAAGGAATAGCCTGGACTCGAACTCGCGACGTCCAGACTACAGGGCGCATCCTGCACTCAACGCAAGTGCTTTTACTGGATGCGCCACTCGGGAGCCCCCCAACACCTGTTATTTTGACTGACATTTTTGCCAGAACATTGCTTCCAGGCAGATTAGGCCGGGATCACAAAAGCTGGATAAAAATCTAAAAACAATGTGTGAAGGTTTCTGTTGTAAGGAGGAATGAGGTAGAATGGGCATGAAGTTCAGGCAGGGTTACTCCAGCATTCATAATGGGAGTGTAAAAAGGTGGAGCAGTGTCTGGGCCCCTCAATACAAGCAGTAATAATAAAGCTAAACTGTGCTGTGCTTTCTTTTGTGTTTGGCATTAAAGCCCACCAGGGGGCGGAGTTGAGACCACACTGCACTCGTTCAGTACAGAGCTACTGCGCTGCCTGCGTTTAGCAGGATTGTTTGCTGAAATTGCAATTTCTATTACAATGCTATTTTGTTCACTTACAATCATGCTGCAGTAATTAATTATAATTAGAATTATACTAAAAAGCAACTACCCACATTAACATGTTTACTCTACATAACCAAGCAGTACTCTGAGGTACAGATTCAGAAAGATACTATAGAACTTTTTACTTGTTGTTTGGCAAACAAATGGGGTCACAAACGTGGTTGAAAACACCAGAATAATGACCATTGATAAGTAAATGCATAACTGAACTGTAATCGTTCAATGATATGGTATAATTACAATTACGTAGGTGTGCCAAGGTTCAACTGAGAATTGTGAGGGTCTGGAACCAACTCCCAGGAATGTTGTTGAAGCTGACACCCTGGGATCCTTCAAGAAGCTGCTTGATGAGATTCTGGGATCAATAAGCTACTAACAACCAAACGAGCAAGATGGGTTGAATGGCCTCCTCTCGTTTTGTAAACTTTCTTATGTTCTTATGTTCTTAACTACAATTACATTGCAATTGCAATTAGTCATACAATTCCAATTGTAATTGAGCCCATTCCTGCTTCATAGTGTTATTTTATATTTGAATTCCTGTCTCTTGTTATAGTGTGAACCCCACAGCTACAGAAGATAAGCTCTGAAATATATAATAGGAAGAAAAAAAACACAAATCTTTAACCAGATGCGTTTATTCAGAGTTTAAAAGTTTGAACAATAAAGCATGCAAAAGCGAATTACATTTCAATAGTTCAGGACAAACCCCCAACATGAAAATTCAGTTAAAGAAAAACGTATTTATGATTATGCGATGCATGACAGGAAAACAATTTGGCATCAAAGCTGCTTGGTTTGAAGGTCCACCCCCTGGCTGACTGGATGAGGCAGGAGACCCTCATAATAGATTGTACCTAGAGAAGCTCTTGGGTGGAGATGGGGAGGTGGAGGGATGCAAATAAATGAAATGCTAGAGGGGTGAGTTGCATGGATATTTATGTTTTGATAGGGTTAAACATTTGCTCACTGCTAATTTCATCACTAGGGCTGTGCTGATGCTCGTACTTGTGATTGCCTTTCCGAAGTATTTATCAGCAGGTACTAATTAAATCCATTCAAAACAAGAAGAGCTGGCCCTTCCAATCAATCAATGGTGATTAACTTCTGCACTGACAAGCCCATTTTCAATTGTTTTGTTTATGAGAATTTTCCACGGCTCCACTTTTCAGAGTTTTGCTCCAAAATACTATTTTCAAATGGCTTTATTAATGTGGTGCCATCACATGCTCCACTGGTCCCGTTGCTCTTATGCATATCATTATCTCAGTTCGCCTTTTGCTGAGGTCCAATTTTCAATCCAAAAAGAGGAGCAAAAGAGTTAGTTTAGCTCCAGTATTCTACACCTACTTCAGGGTGTGTAAAAAAGGAGCAAGCAATAAAACGGGATGATCAATGGAAATCAGTTTGGACTGTCCACAGTGGCTTTCTATTCAATTGAGAAGTCACACACTGCAATTTTTAAATGCAGGAATTTAATTTCCCACTTTCCAAAATGAGCTGCTACAGGATGTTAGAGGAAAGCTGGGATGTTTTGTTAAAACATGGAAACCTCTCAAAGATTAAAAAAAATATATATATAGCCTGTAAGTAGTTTACGCCTAATTTATACCAGTACTTTAAAAATGATAAAACACCTGCTGATAAATGACTTCTTAAAGGTCATTACGAGTGTCAGCTCACCCCTCTATAGCGTAGCTGTTTTTCTGTTTTGCTTCACTTCATGTTCAGTATATAGATCACGTACAGTGTTGAGTACATCGCATACAGCGCAGGAATCTGCTTGCTGGAGATTTTAAACACGAGAGTCGGCTCTTCGTCGCACATGTTCAAGCTGCAGGAAGTCAGGAGCTCCCGAACCAAACTCAAGCTGTCCTCTGAGTACTTATTGGTCCAGTTTGAGTCACAAAAACTCAAGCTGCCATCCGCCAGCTGCAAGACTATTTCCACCTTGACAAGGAGAGTAAAACAAAATGCACAGTAATACTTGATGCCGTGTGCATTGATGCAGACTACATTTTATTTAACAATTTGGGTTCATACTCCATAATAATACAAAAGAAAAGTTTGAGAATGAGAAAAGGCAATTCGGCCCATCAAGGCTCATCCCTTGTTGCACACCATTCTCCCTTACTGGGGGAAACTAAATTTAAAAGCACATAATCTAGTCTTTTTTTTAAATGTTCCCAGTGTTGTAGATCCTATGACGTCACCTGGTAGGCTATTTCAAGCATTTATAACTCTGGGTAAAAAAGTGCATCCTACCTTCTGTTCTAAACTTACTTATACTCGGCTTCCACATCCCCTCATGTATCTGAATGTAGAAATGTAACCATTACCTCATGGGTATTTATCCTTGGATACACTGATATTCCAAAGCTGCACGTAGTGCCTGTGACACAGTCGCGCCCGCCCCGAGGGCATAAAAGAGAATGCTGACACTCAAACGTCATCATTTTTCACTCAAGACTACTGCAATAAGACGCTGCGACCTTGAAGTTTTATGGTTACATTTCTATTTCAGGGAACCAGGGTTATGATAATAACCTAATGTTCCCTTTCAAGTACGAAATGTTGCAAGGAAAATTGCAGACCAAGTGAAAAGCTACAAGGTTCGGTCAAGGCCACCTTGCACATTACCATGAGGATCCCAGTACAAGTAACTGGGCTAAAACATTGAGGGGAACTCACCTTTTATGCTGTAAGGGTCGAGCTCGAGGTCACCCTCAACAGTCTTGTTCCAAACCTAGGGTTTTGTGGATCCATGACATTCAGCCGATCGAACCGTGTAAAAGTGTGGGGCGTAGCCCACACCGCTGCATCGCATGGGCAGTGAGCTTCTCTGGAGGGGGCAAGTTGGTTCATTCATATGCAGTCTGAACCATATCTGTGATCCATCTTGATAGCCTCTGTTTAGACAGAGCTTTCCCATGGGACTTAGCCCCATAACAGATAAAAAAAACTGCTCAGACTGCCTCCGACTTTTGGTTTTCTCCACATAATACGCTAGTGCCTCCACATAATACGCTAGTGCAAGCATAGTACGGTACAGCAGTACACAGAGTGGTGCATGGTGCATGGTACATGGTACAAATATGGTGCACATGGTATGGTACGGTGCAGAGCACAGTCCACTACCGTTACGGTAACCTCGTTCACTAAGAACGGCGGTAGATCAGTGACCTACAGTTACCGAAGAAGCAATATGCGGGGATGCCCATCTGTATAGCTTCTGGCTTAACACAACACAGCCCTAAGACTGGAGGAAGCCTGCTGTCACCATGACAGCCCTCTCAATGGCACTGCAAGCAGAGACCAGAGCGGCAACGAAACACTGCAGGAAGGACTGCGAGCAATCAGACCCGAAGCAGAGCTAAGCCCAGCAACTGCTAGTGAATCGGAAGAGTAACCTCGTTCATAGTACTGTCACAAAGACGGCCGGAGTGGGTGGCGTCAGACCAGATGCAGGAAGTAACACACAGAGACTTTGAGTTTTGGTTAAGCTGAGCGCGTGATCGCGCTCAGCTTTTAATTAACAGAACAGAAAATAAACACAAGCACAAAACAGGACACGGCACTATCGCCAAAATAAATATATAAACAAAACGGACTAAACAGTGACAAACAAGGACGAACAAACACGGTGAGCACAAACAACTAATATTATTATTCTTTATCTTTCTTTCTCCTCTCTCTCTCACCCGTTCTCCACTCACCGAACACCAACCCCGAGTGACTAAAAATGTGCCTATTTATACTGTTGTGCTGGGATTCAATTACTAATTAATTATTCACTTGAATCCCAGCACGTGAATTAATTCTGTGCAACCCCGTGCTCACATATTACATTTAACCAGCACGTGAAGTGATTTGTGCCCTCCTCGTGCCTAAATACAAATCTACACTTTTTAAATACACGTGAAACACAGACCCGTTTATATCCCGTGTACCAATCTATACACCAACATTAACACACGCACCATACATACAACACATAACACACAAAATACACACAGGGGCGGGCACTTTGCCACATATACCCCCCCCTGTGCAAAGCACACATGGCCTCAACGGCCACCTCCCCCCTTAAATACCCAGCAGTCCAGGCCAAAGTCTCGGGCTGGGAAGGGAGGCTTCAGTGGGCCCATGGCTGGAAATGCTGTCAGCTCCCCTGCCGATAGTGGCACGGCTGACAGCATGCTGGTCCCGTCCTGCAGCGAAAAAGCTGCGGGGGCAGGTGGTCCCCCGACCTCCCCCTTCTTCGTAGCCGGCAGCTCCCTCCTGTGGGGCTCCGGCCACAAGAACTCCTGCAGCGAAACTGCTGCTGGGGAAAGTGGTCTCCAGACCTCGTCCCCCCTCTTCGTGGCCGGCAACTCCCCTTTCTGGGGCTCCGGCCACCGTACTCCCTGTGGAGGTACGGGCAGCAGAGGCAGCTCCTGCTCCTCTGCTCCAGGCGGTGGCGGAAGCAGAGGCAGCTCCAGCTCCTCTGCTCCTGGCGGTGGTGGAGGCAGAGGCAGCTCCAGCTCCTCTGCTACTGGCGGTGGTGGAGGCAGAGGCAGCTCCAGCTCCTCTGCTACTGGCGGTGGTGGAGGCAGAGGCAGCTCCAGCTCCTCTGCTCCTGGTGGGGGTGGAGGCAGAGGGAGGTCCAGCTCCTCTGCTCCTGGCGGTGGTGGAGGCAGAGGCAGCTCCAGCTCCTCTGCTCCTGGCGGTGGTGGAGGCAGAGGCAGCTCCAGCTCCTCTGCTCCTGGCGGTGGTGGAGGCAGAGGCAGCTCCAGCTCCTCTGCTCCTAGTGGAGGAAGCGGTGGAGGTGGCGGAGGCAGAGGCAGCTCCTGCTCCTCTGCTCCTTCCGGTGGAGGTGGCGGAGACAGAGGCAGCTCCTGCTGCTCTGTTCCTGCCGGTGGAGGTGGCGGAGGCAGAGGCAGCTCCTCTGCTCCTGGCGGCGCTGGCTCCCTCCGCTGTGGCGGCTGGGCTGGTGCGCCCCGTGCTGCCTTCAGCAGCATGAATAGAGGCTGCTGGGGGACACCAGCCTCCTGCCCCTCTCCCCCCCAAAAATTTTCAGGGGGTTGAGCCTGTAACTCCTCCCCTTCCGGCTCTTGGGGCTGAACCAGCAGGCATTTTCCCTCTGCTGGTGGCTTGGGTCCCAGGGCTGTGGAAGCCCCGACTTGCCTCCCTTTGGGCTGTGGATGCACCGACTCCTCCCTTTTGGGCTGTGGACGCACCGACTCCTCCCTTTTGGGCTGTGGACGCACCGACTCCTCCATCTTGGGCGTAGGACGCACCGACTCCTCCCTCTTGGGCGTAGGACGCACCGACTCCTCCCTCTTGGGCGTAGGACGTTCGGACTCACCCCACTCGGGCGTAGGACGTTCGGGCTCCTCCCACTCAGGCGTAGGACGTTCGGGCTCCTCCCACTCAGGCGTAGGACGTTCGGGCTCCTCCCACTCAGGCTGTGGAGGCAAAACCAGCAGGCATTCACCCTCTGCTGGTGGAGATGGGGACAGCAGGTACTCACCCTCTGCTGGTGGAGATGGGGACAGCAGGCATTCACCCTCTGCTGGTGGGCCTGCTACCTGGGCTGCTGTTCCTTTTATCGTTGCCTCCATGTAGCTGAGGAGAAACTCCACACCTTCCTCCAAGGTGTTTGGGGTGTGTTCCTCCTGATATGCCTCCCATCTCTCACTGTCCATCATCCACAGGGCCCGGACGACTATGGGTAGAACCTGGGCCTCCAGCCCAGCATTCTCCAGGAACCAGCCCCGCAGTTTGATGGCGTCTTCTGCCATAATATTTTTTTTATTTTTTTTATTATTTTTTTTTTTTTTAAACAAAACCCCTCCTGGTCTGACGCTTGGAGGCGCGGCTATCCCACTTCTGACACCACGTGTCACAAAGACGGCCGGAGTTGGTGGCGTCAGACCAGATGCAGGAAGTAACACACAGAGACTTTGAGTTTTGGTTAAGCTGAGCGCGTGATCGCGCTCAGCTTTTAATTAACAGAACAGAAAATAAACACAAGCACAAAACAGGACACGGCACTATCGCCAAAATAAATATATAAACAAAACGGACTAAACAGTGACAAACAAGGACGAACAAACACGGTGAGCACAAACAACTAATATTATTATTCTTTATCTTTCTTTCTCCTCTCTCTCTCACCCGTTCTCCACTCACCGAACACCAACCCCGAGTGACTAAAAATGTGCCTATTTATACTGTTGTGCTGGGATTCAATAACTAATTAATTATTCACTTGAATCCCAGCACGTGAATTAATTCTGTGCAACCCCGTGCTCACATATTACATTTAACCAGCACGTGAAGTGATTTGTGCTCTCCTCGTGCCTAAATACAAATCTACACTTTTTAAATACACGTGAAACACAGACCCGTTTATATCCCGTGTACCAATCTATACACCAACATTTACATACGCACCATACATACAACACATAACACACAAAATACACACAGGGGCGGGCACTTTGCCACAGGGACCTACAGTTACCACGGGAACGATGTCCACCTATAATCCAAGGAAAGCCTGCTAGAGCCCTAACAGCCTTCAAACTAACTCTGCAAGCAAATCTTAATGTGGTACAGAGACACTGTGGGAAAAGCTGCAAGCAGATTGACCCAGCGCGAGCGTCTCTGAGCCCAGCAGCCGAGTTAGTATTTCTGTGGAAAAGGCAGAAAATACAACAGAGAAAACTATTTCTTCTCACACAGAACAGTAATCAAGCAATTACCAATATTTTAATATATTTTTTATAATAAACTTTTTTTTAATTAAGCTTCTGAAGCTAGCCGCTTACAGAGAGCACCAGTAGCCGGCTTAAGGCGTTTGATCCCGGGAAAGGGGCAGCAAAGCTGCCGGCTTTGTGTAGGGCACAAGGCCGCTGAGGGACTAACGAACAACCATGGCTGAGCGCACAATATGTGAAGTAAATTGTTTACTAAAACACATAAAACAATTGCAATAATGTGATAACACAAGCGAACAATCAGATATAACACTATGTGTCACTTATCTGTTTGTAGATCTCTCTCGCAGGTCAGTGAAAGGAAAAATGATGACGTTTTGAGTGTCAGCAGTCTCTTTTATGCCCTTGGGGGTGGGCGCGACTGTGTCACTGGCACTATGTGCAGCTTTGGAATATTTATTCAGGTTAGACGGTATCAAAGGATTAATACCCATGGTTACATTTTGTACTTGAAAGGGAACCACAAATCTGTAACTTTTTATGTGAAGGGGGAAAAAACTACACTGTTCCAGTTAACCCAGGTCACCCCTTCCCATTCCTTCTGCCAGTTTCTCCCAGTACTCACCAGTTCAAGCTGCTCCCTGAGAGTCTTCATGTCGAGTCCACAGATCAGATCCACAGTCTGACCACTGAGCACTGCAACATGAAGCAACAGCAAGAGTCTGTTACACTGTGTTGAACTGCGCTACACTCGCTGCTAGTTGCAAAACTAGCAAACGCAACCCATTTGTCACGAAAATGTGACCTTTTGTAACAACTGTGGTTACTGGGATATGTAGTTCTTTGTTGAGTTTAATCAGAGATAATACCTTGACCAGGACAACAATCCCACAATTCACTGCAGAGATTACACACTTCTAAAAAAAGAAATGCATAAGATAATTGCTGTTAATTGGTACTCAATTGTAAAGGTGAGAGAAGGACAGCTTTACAGCTTCCCAGTACGAGCAACATGTTTTTGCACACCCCTACTTGACACCTAGTCATTTGTTTTATAGTACTCTGAACTTTGTTAGGGGTGGGGGTTAGGTTTCTATTCAGGTTTTATATATTTTCACTTTTAAGATTCAAAAACCTATACAAAAGCGGGAGCCTGGGGTTCTTATATTGTATAAATAATGAACACAAAGAAGGTTCAGGCTCCCATGAGTACAAGACAAACTCCAGGAAACCTGGTCATATTGAAAAACCCACCACATTAAAAACAAACCAGGGTAAACTAACCTTTAGAAAAGTGTCCTATAGTAAAAGCACAGCACAGTGTAATAAAGCACATTGAAAGCATGGTGAAGCATAGGGAAGCACTGTAAAGTACAGAGAGGTATCATAAAGCATAGGGAAGCATTGTAAAGCACATAGAGGTCTGGTAATGCATAGGGAAGCATTGTAAAGCACAGAGAGGTCTGGTGAAGCATAGGGCAGCATTATAAAGCACAGAGAGGTCTGGTGAAGCATAGGGCAGCATTATAAAGCACAAAGAGGTCTGGTAAAGCATAGGGAAGCATTGCAAAGCACAGAGAGGTATGGTAAAGTATATTAAAAATACAGCAAACCAGGGTGAGCTGTGGTAAATGCAAAGTATAACCATGGGAAAAGCATGGGGAGGAGGGGGAACTGCAAGATTACTGGTTGACTGTGGTGTACTTTTAAGGGGAAGGAAGCTTGGCTTTGAATAAGAAAAAATGAAGTGCTGTTACCGTCCAGCATGCTGATGAAAGACATGACCAGGCTGAAGATTTCAGTGTTGCTGGTCCCCCGATAGTCCAACAGTCTCTGAACAGGGCCCCTCAGCTCCTCATCCAGCATGTCCAGAGACAGCTTCTCACCATCTCCCCTCTCAGTTTTTTCCATCTGACAACAGAGTCACACTTAAAACACAGGGGCTGGTTGCATAAAACCCTTTAAGTATTAAGTTGAAGTTTGACACTAACCTATTTCCCTTTACTAGGGTATTGACTCTTCCATGTGTTGACCTGCTTTGTGCAACACATTAACCTCCAGAACACTCAAAACACTCCAGGCTGATTCACACTGGGCAAATGATGTAGACGGTGGCTACATACAGTGCGCAGGTGTAGTTCACAATGAGCCTCTCGCTGTGTTAAAAAGTTGAGATCTGGCAACCGGTCTGTTGTGTCTACGATTTGAATGCTGGTGTTGACCGTGTTCATCATTTCCCAGTGTGATCCAGCCTGGTGAAAATTGGCATGTAGAGTGAACCAGAAGTCATTGCCTGGGCATTATAGACCCCCCCCCCAAAACTAAAAAAAATACTGTGATAAACTTGTATAAGGGTACGTACAGAACAAGCAAGACAACTTGGAAACTTAAAACAGACAAAATCTTTTCTAGTTTGTTATTGAAATCTAGCCTTTTACCAGAGTGGACACTGGGGTCCTGCCTGTTATAAAGTGGGACACTCACAATGCTGTCCAGCACAGTCAGGGCCTCGTTATGCAGCAGCAGCTCTGACAGGAGGCTCCAGATCTCAGCTCGGTGTGACTGGTTCAGTGAAGTGAACCCGCTGAACTCTCTCTGGATGTACCGCTTCAGGCTCTTGAAATCTTCTGAAACAGCAATTGTCTCAAAAAAGCGGCGGTTTGAAAACTCATCTGATAGTGAAGAAATGAGGCAGGGGAAGCATATCAGGGTCGCACCAGCAACTTCACAATTTTTCTTTTGTTACTTTCACCTCTCAAATAGCAGCATTTAAAAACTATAACAAACAGAACTTTGTGTCATTATTTAACGAGAACATTGCATAAGAATGCCCAAACCCATGTGTTTGTTATTTGGTAGCCAGGTCATTCCGTGACAAATCACCCAACAGTTTTTTTTCACCTGGAATAAAAGGTGCTGCCTGTTTTTTCCCCACTAATGATGTGCTATTCATTTACTCATGTCACCTGATTCAAATTAAATGTTTGTTACCTGAAGATTAAACGGGTCAGGGAGGGGGGGAGGTTAGGTTTAGATTTTTTCAAAGGAAACCTAAAATATTACCTTCCTGACATTTTGCACAGAAGAAGCTGAGACCTTGACCTTTTCTTGGTCATTGTTTGAGATTTTTAATTTAAGGTTAAAGGTCAAAAACTTTGGAAGGTTTAGCTTCCTTTTGTTTTCTTTCAAATGTATTTTTTGAATTTGCCATCCAATAAAATTACACATCCCACAAGTTTGTAAAACAAACCGTTTTTGAGTAAATGGTTACTAACGTTAAGGGTACCCATGAACCACATTTTGACCTCTCTATAACTTTTGACCCCTGTTCAGTCTACAAAATACAAATTTGAGCTTGTCTGCCTGAAACAACCCCATGTGTGCTGTAAATTGGAGATGTTGGGGTTTAAAATCAAATTCTTTGGGGGTGATTTGTCATGGAATGACCCATCTAACTTTTAGCTCTAACCCACTCCTAGTCTTTGCCCTACCTGAAGTAGGTAATAATCTCACATTACCTGTTAAACCTTGAGTGGATTTGCCCTGCAGGACCGTGATTGTTTTAAAGTTAGAAGTTAGACTTTATCAGCAGTTTGCCAGTAACCTTTGTCATCTTACACATGGTTACTGTGTGAATAAATGTGAGCTGCAAGAGTGGTGTCTCCTGAGACTAAGAAAAGCTTGATGAATAAGAAATGCGATACGATACTTTCAACAAACTCACACAGGTTTGTTTGATCCCACTGTTTAACACAACCTGCCATAAAAAAGATTAAATAATAATTTGTTGTAGGATTTTCAGCATTATGAAATTCTACTGCAGTGCATGTCATAGACAAATCATATACTGTAATGCATGTTTACTACACTGTGTGTAAACTAGAAATGTTTCTTAATGAAAATCAAAGCATCAAATGCAATAGGAATGGTGTATATGATGGGACAGCATGATTACATGTAATAGGAATTGTATCTATGATGGGACAGCATGACTACATGTAATAGGAATGGTATCTATGATGGGACAGCATGACTACATGTAATAGGAATGGTGTATATGATGGCACAGCATGATTACATGTAATAGGGATGGTATCTATGATGGGACAGCATGATTACATGTAATAGGAATTGTGTATATGATGGGACAGCATGAGTACATGTAATAGGAATGGTGTATATGATGGGACAGCATGATTACATGTAATAGGGATGATATCTATGATGGGACAGCATGATTACATGTAATAGGAATGTTATGTATGGCTATGTTTACAACAGAAGAGGTAGCACCAGGGATGGAAACGAGACTATGGCATAGCAGTTTCACCCATTCCAGGTTTTACTATGAGCTTTATTAGACCCAGTATGTATAGGTAACAAGCGCAGGTAAGTCTTATTAAACTCATTGTAAAACTAGGAATGGATCAAACTGCTATGCAATCGGAATCTTATTTCCAACCCTGTAGCACGATTTTATCTTGCACTATTATTACTGAAAATAAAATTTAAAAAACTCCCTTGACCCTGTCGTTTTTATTTTGAGAAGGGTTTAATATTGAGTTTACAGCGACTTAGTAAGATTTTAGAATGATATTACAGAAATGTTCCAATTTTGCTTACCGAAGCATAGCCATCTGGGTTTACACCAGGTATTACTGGAGTGTTCTACTGGTCATTTCTATTTGTCTGATATCCAAGGATGGTCAAATGCATTTATTTGTTAAATGTTTCTATTAAGATTAAGAGCCAACACACAAACAGCTTACCTGTTGTAGAGATAGTGAATTGGACGGCTTTACATGCCAGGACAGTGTCCTCTTCACACACAATCTCTTCCATTCTCCCACCCTCCATCTTCACACTCCCCTTAAAACAAGACAACACATGGAACAAAAACTGACATATCAGTCTACTGCACAGAACTAAAGCTCACACGCACCCTTCATCTCAACATACTACAGCTGACAGGCACATCTCGTGTCAACACTACAGCTCGTCTCAACACACTACAGCTAACAAGCCCAACTCGTCTCAAAACAATACAGCTAACACGCACACCTTGTCTTAACACACTACAATTAACACACACCTCATCTGAACACACTACAGCTAACATAGACCTCGTCTCAACACACTGCAGTTAACACACACCTCGTCTCAACACACTACAGCTAACACACACCTTGTCTCAACACACTACAGCTAAAACAAATCTTGTCTTAAATAATACAACAAACATGCACACCTCGTCTCAAATAATACAGCTAACACGCACACCTTGTCTCAACACACTATAGCTAACACAGACATCTCATGTCAACACACTGCAGCTAACACAGGCTTCGTCTCAACACACTACAGCTAACACAGACTTCGTCTCAACACACTGCAGCTAACACAGACTTCGTCTCAACACACTGCAGCTAACACAAACCTCGTCTGAACACACTGCAGCTAACACACACCTCGTCTCAACACTACAGCTAACACAGACCTCGTCGAAACACACTACAGCTAACACAAACTTTGTCTTAAATAATACAACTAACACACACATCTCATCTCAAATAATACAGCTAACACGCACACCTCGTTTTAACACACTACAGCTATCACACATACCTCGACTGAACACACTAAATCTAACACAGGCACCTCGTCTCAAAACATACAGCTAACACACACCTCGTCTAAACACTACAGCTAACACACACCTCGTCTAGACACTACAGCTAACACACAGCTCGTTTCAGCACTACAGCTAACACACAGCTTGTCTCAACACACTACAGCTAACGCACAACTCGTCTCATCTCAACACTACAGCTAACACAGAACTCGTCTCAACACAATAGCTAACACACACTTCGTCTTAACACTGCAGCTAACACACACCTCGTCTGAACACACTACAGCTAACACACACGTCGTCTCAACACACTACAGCTAACACACACCTCGTCTCAACACACTACAGCTAACACACACCTCGTCTCAACACACTACAGCTAACACGCACACCTCGTCTCAACACACTACAGCTAACACACAGCTCGTTTCAGCACTACAGCTAACACACACCTCGTCTCAACACTACAGCTAACACACACTGGTCTCAACACAATAGCTAACACACACTTCGTCTTAACACTGCAGCTAACACACACCTCGTCTGAACACACTACAGCTAACACACACGTCGTCTCAACACACTACAGCTAACACACACCTCGTCTCAACACTACAGCTAACACACATCTAGTCTCAACGCACTACAGCTAACACGCACACCTCGTCTGAACACACTACAGCTAACACGCACACCTCGTCTGAACACACTACAGCTAATACACACCTCGTCGCAACACTACAGCTAACACACACCTCGTCTCAACACACTGCAGCTAAAACACACCTCGTCTCAACACACTACAGCTAACACGCACACCTCGTCTCAACACACTACAGCTAACACACACCTCGTCTAAACACACTACAGCTAACACACAGCTCGTGTCAACACACTACAGCTAACACACACCTCGTTTCAGCACTACAGCTAACACATACCTCGTCTCAACACTACAGCTAACACACACCTCGTCTCAACACACTACAGCTAACACATACCTCTTCTAAAAACACTACAGCTAACACACAGCTCGTCTCAACACACTACAGCTGCACACCTCGTCTCAACACACTACAGCTAACACACACCTCGTCTCAACACTACAGCTAACACACACCTCGTCGCAACACACTACAGCTAACACGCACACCTCGTCTCAACACACACTTCGTCTCAACACACTACAGCTAACACACACCTCGTCTCAACACACTACAGCTAACACACATCTCGTCTCAACGCACTACAGCTAACACGCACACCTCGTCTCAACACACTAAGGCTGACACGCACACCTCGTCTGAACACACTACAGCTAACACACACCTCGTCTCAACACTACAGCTAACACACACCTCGTCTCAACACTACAGCTAACACGCACACCTCGTCTCAACACACTACAGCTAACACACAGCTCGTTTCAGCACTACAGCTAACACACACCTCGTCTCAACACACTACAGCTAACACGCACACCTCGTCTCAACACACTACAGCTAACACACAGCTCGTTTCAGCACTACAGCTAACACACAGCTTGTCTCAACACACTACAGCTAACACACAACTCGTCTCAACACTACAGCTAACACAGAACTCGTCTCAACACAATAGCTAACACACACCTCGTCTCAACACTGCAGCTAACACACACCTCGTCTCAACACACTACAGCTAACACACATCTCGTCTCAACGCACTACAGCTAACACACATCTCGTCTCAACGCACTACAGCTAACACGCACACCTCGTCTGAACACACTACAGCTAACACACAACTCGTCTCAACACTACAGCTAACACAGAACTCGTCTCAACACAATAGCTAACACACACCTCGTCTCAACACTGCATCTAACACACACCTCGTCTCAACACACTACAGCTAACATACACCTCGTCTCAACACACTACAGCTAACACACACCTCGTCTCAAGACACTACAGCTAACACACACCTCGTCTAAACACACTACAGCTAACACACAGCTGGTGTCAACACACTACAGCTAACACACACCTCGTTTCAGCACTACAGCTAACACACACCTCGTCTCAACACTACAGCTAACAGGCACACCTCGTCTGAACACACTACAGCTAACACACACCTCGTCTCAACACACTACAGCTAACACACACCTCGTCTCAACACACTACAGCTAACACACACCTCGTTTCAGCACTACAGCTAACACACACCTCGTCTCAACACACTACAGCTAACACGCACACCTCGTCTCAACACACTACAGCTAACACGCACACCTCGTCTCAACACACTACAGCTAACACGCACACCTCGTCTCAACACACTACAGCTAACACACACCTCGTCTAAACACACTACAGCTAACACACAGCTCGTGTCAACACACTACAGCTAACACACACCTCGTTTCAGCACTACAGCTAACACACACCTCGTCTCAACACTACAGCTAACACACACCTCGTCTCAACACACTACAGCTAACACACATCTCCTCTCAACGCACTACAGCTAACACATACCTCTTCTAAACACACTACAGCTAACACACAGCTCGTGTCAAGCCACTACAGCTAACACACACCTCATTTCAGCACTACAGCTAACACACACCTCGTCTCAACACTACAGCTAACACACACCTCGTCTCAACACTACAGCTAACACACATCTCGTCTCAACACACTGCAGCTAACACGCACACCTCGTCTGAACACACTACAGCTAACACACACCTCGTGTCAACACACTACAGCTAACACACACCTCGTCTCAGCACACTACAGCTAACACACACTTCGTCTAAATACACTACAGCTAACACACACCTCGTCTCAACACTACAGCTAACACACACCACGTCTCAACACACTACAGCTACCACACATCTCGTCTCAACACACTACAGCTAACACGCACACCTCGTCTCAACACACTACAGCTAACACGCACACCTCGTCTGAACACACTACAGCTAACACACACCTCGTCGCAACACTACAGCTAACACACACCTCGTCTCAACACTACAGCTAACACACATCTCGTCTCAACACACTACAGCTAACACACACTTCGTCTAAACACACTACAGCTAACACACACCTCGTCTCAATACTACAGCTAACACACACCTCGTCTAAACACACTACAGCTAACACACATCTCGTCTCAACACACTACAGCTAACACGCACACCTCGTCTCAACACACTAAGGCTAACACGCACACCTCGTGTGAACACACTACAGCTAGCACACACCTCGTCTCAACACTACAGCTAAGACACACCTCGTCTCAACACTCTACAGCTAACACACACCTCGTCTCAACACACTACAGCTAACACGCACACCTCGTCTCAACAAACTACAGCTAACACACAGCTCGTTTCAGCACTACAGCTAACACACAGCTTGTCTCAACACACTACAGCTAACACACAACTCGTCTCAACACAATAGCTAACACACAGCTCGTCTCAACACTGCAGCTAACACACACCTCGTTTCAGCACTACAGCTAACAAACACCTCGTCTCAACACTACAGCTAACACACACCTCGTCTCAACACACTACAGCTAACACACACCTCGTCTCAACGCACTACAGCTAACACGCACACCTCGTCTGAACACACTACAGCTAACACACAACTCGTCTCAACACTATACCTAACACAGAACTCGTCTCAATACAATAGCTAACACACACCTCGTCTCAACACTGCATCTAACACACACCTCGTCTCAACACACTACAGCTAACATACACCTCGTCTCAATACACTACAGCTAACACACACCTCGTTTCAGCACTACAGCTAACACACACCTCGTCTCAACACTACAGCTAACACGCACACCTCGTCTGAACACACTACAGCTAACACACACCTCGTCTCAACACACTACAGCTAACACACACCTCGTCTCAACACACTACAGCTAACACACACCTCGTCTAAACACACAACAGCTAACACACAGCTCGTGTCATCACACTACAGCTAACACACACATCGTTTCAGCACTACAGCTAACACACACCTCGTCTCAACACTACAGCTAACACACACCTCGTCTCAACACACTGCAGCTCAAAAACGCCTCGTCTCAACACACTACAGCTAACACGCACACCTCGTCTCAACACACTACAGCTAACACACACCTCGTCTAAACACACTACAGCTAACACACAGCTCGTGTCATCACACTACAGCTAACACACACCTCGTTTCAGCACTACAGCTAACACACACCTCGTCTCAACACTACAGCTAACACGCACACCTCGTCTGAACACACTACAGCTAACACACACCTCGTCTCAACACACTACAGCTAACACACACCTCGTCTAAACACACTACAGCTAACACACAGCTCGTGTCAACACACTACAGCTAACACACACCTCGTTTCAGCACTACAGCTAACACACACCTCGTCTCAACACTACAGCTAACACACACCTCGTCTCAACACACTACAGCTAACACACATCTCCGCGCAACGCACTACAGCTAACACATACCTCTTCTGAACACACTACAGCTAACACACAGCTTGTGTCAAGCCACTACAGCTAACACACACCTCGTTTCAGCACTACAGCTAACACACACCTCGTCTCAACACTACAGCTAACACACACCCCGTCTCAACACACTACAGCTACCACACATCTCGTCTCAACACACTACAGCTAACACGCACACCTCTTCTGAACACACTACAGCTAACACGCACACCTCGTCGCAAAACTACAGCTAACACACCTCGTCTCAACACACTACAGCTAAAACACACCTCGTCTCAACACACTACAGCTAACACGCACACCTCGTCTCAACACACTACAGCTAACACACACTTCGTCTCAACACACTACAGCTAACACACACCTCGTCTCAACACACTACAGCTAACACACATCTCGTGTCAAGCCACTACAGCTAACACACACCTCGTTTCAGCACTACAGCTAACACACACCTCGTCTCAACACTACAGCTAACACACACCTCGTCTCAACACTACAGCTAACACACATCTCGTCTCAACACACTACAGCTAACACACACTTCGTCTAAACACACTACATCTAAGACACACCTCGTCTCAACACACTACAGCTAACACACACCTCGTCTCAACACACTACAGCTAACACGCACACCTCGTCTCAACACACTAAGGCTAACACGCACACCTCGTCTGAACACACTACAGCTAACACACACCTCGTCTCAACATTACAGCTAAGACACACCTCGTCTCAACACACTACAGCTAACACACACCTCGTCTCAACACACTACAGCTAACACGCACACCTCGTCTCAACACTACAGCTAACACACACCTCGTCTCAACACACTGCAGCTCAAAAACGCCTCGTCTCAACACACTACAGCTAACACGCACACCTCGTCTCAACACACTACAGCTAACACACACCTCGTCTAAACACACTACAGCTAACACACAGCTCGTGTCATCACACTACAGCTAACACACACCTCGTTTCAGCACTACAGCTAACACACACCTCGTCTCAACACTACAGCTAACACGCACACCTCGTCTGAACACACTACAGCTAACACACACCTCGTCTCAACACACTACAGTAACACACACCTCGTCTAAACACACTACAGCTAACACACAGCTCGTGTCAACACACTACAGCTAACACACACCTCGTTTCAGCACTACAGCTAACACACACCTCGTCTCAACACTACAGCTAACACACACCTCGTCTCAACACACTACAGCTAACACACATCTCCGCGCAACGCACTACAGCTAACACATACCTCTTCTGAACACACTACAGCTAACACACAGCTTGTGTCAAGCCACTACAGCTAACACACACCTCGTTTCAGCACTACAGCTAACACACACCTCGTCTCAACACTACAGCTAACACACACCCCGTCTCAACACACTACAGCTACCACACATCTCGTCTCAACACACTACAGCTAACACGCACACCTCTTCTGAACACACTACAGCTAACACGCACACCTCGTCGCAAAACTACAGCTAACACACCTCGTCTCAACACACTACAGCTAAAACACACCTCGTCTCAACACACTACAGCTAACACGCACACCTCGTCTCAACACACTACAGCTAACACACACTTCGTCTCAACACACTACAGCTAACACACACCTCGTCTCAACACACTACAGCTAACACACATCTCGTGTCAAGCCACTACAGCTAACACACACCTCGTTTCAGCACTACAGCTAACACACACCTCGTCTCAACACTACAGCTAACACACACCTCGTCTCAACACTACAGCTAACACACATCTCGTCTCAACACACTACAGCTAACACACACTTCGTCTAAACACACTACATCTAAGACACACCTCGTCTCAACACACTACAGCTAACACACACCTCGTCTCAACACACTACAGCTAACACGCACACCTCGTCTCAACACACTAAGGCTAACACGCACACCTCGTCTGAACACACTACAGCTAACACACACCTCGTCTCAACATTACAGCTAAGACACACCTCGTCTCAACACACTACAGCTAACACACACCTCGTCTCAACACACTACAGCTAACACGCACACCTCGTCTCAACACACTACAGCTAACACACACTTCGTCTCAACACACTACAGCTAACACGCACACCTCGTCTCAACACACTACAGCTAACACACAGCTTGTCTCAACACACTAAGGCTAACACGCACACCTCGTCTGAACACACTACAGTAACACACACCTCGTCTCAACACACTACAGCTAACACACACCTCGTCTCAACACACTACACCTAACACACACCTCGTTTCAGCACTACAGCTAACACAAATCTCGTCTCAACGCACTACAGCTAACACGCACACCTCGTCTGAACACACTACATCTAACACACAACTCTTCTCAACACTACAGCTAACCAGAACTCGTCTCAACAGAATAGCTAACACAAACCTCGTCTCAACACTGCATCTAACACACACCTCGTCTCAACACACTACAGCTAACATACACCTCGTCTCAATACACTACAGGTAACACACACCTCGTCTAAACACACTACAGCTCGTTTCAGCACTACTAGCTAACACCAAATCTCGTCTCAACGCACTACAGCTAACACGCACACCTCGTCTGAACACACTACATCTAACACACAACTCTTCTCAACACTACAGCTAACCAGAACTCGTCTCAACAGAATAGCTAACACAAACCTCGTCTCAACACTGCATCTAACACACACCTCGTCTCAACACACTACAGCTAACATACACCTCGTCTCAATACACTACAGGTAACACACACCTCGTCTAAACACACTACAGCTAACATACACCTCGTCTCAATACACTACAGCTAACACACACCTCGTCTCAACACACTACAGCTAACACACACCTCGTCTAAACACACTACAGCTAACACACACCTCGTCTCAACACACTACAGCTAACACACCCCTCGTCTCAACACACTGCAGCTAACACACACCTCGTCTAAACACACAACAGCTAACACACAGCTCGTGTCATCACACTACAGCTAACACACACATCGTTTCAGCACTACAGCTAACACACACCTCGTCTCAACACTACAGCTAACACGCACACCTCGTCTGAACACACTACAGCTAACACACACCTCGTCTCAACACACTACAGCTAACACACACCTCGTCTCAACACACTGCAGCTAACACACACCTCGTCTAAACACCAACAGCTAACACACAGCTCGTGTCATCACACTACAGCTAACCACACACATCGTTTCAGCACTACAGCTAACACACACCTCGTCTCAACACTACAGCTAACACACACCTCGTCTCAACACACTGCAGCTCAAACACGCCTCGTCTCAACACACTACAGCTAACACGCCACACCTCTTCTCAACACACTACAGCTAACACACACCTCGTCTAAACACACTACAGCTAACACACAGCTCGTGTCAACACACTACAGCTAACACACACCTCGTTTCAGCACTACAGCTAACACACACCTCGTCTCAACACTACAGCTAACACACACCTCGTCTCAACACACTACAGCTAACACACATCTCGTCTCAACACACTACAGCTAACACGCACACCTCGTCTCAACACACTAAGGCTAACACGCACACTTCGTCTCAACACTCTACAGCTAGCACACACCTCGTCTCAACACTACAGCTAAGACACACCTCGTCTCAACACTCTACAGCTAACACACACCTCGTCTCAACACACTACAGCTAACACGCACACCTCGTCTCAACAAACTACAGCTAACACACAGCTCGTTTCAGCACTACAGCTAACACACAGCTTGTCTCAACACACTACAGCTAACACACAACTCGTCTCAACACAATAGCTAAACACACAGCTCGTCTCAACACTGCAGCTAACACACACCTCGTTTCAGCACTACAGCTAACAAACACTCGTCTCAACACTACAGCTAACACACACCTCGTCTCAACACACTACAGCTAACACACACCTCGTCTCAACGCACTACAGCTAACACGCACACACCTCGTCTGAACACACTACAGCTAACACACAACTCGTCTCAACACTATACCTAACACAGAACTCGTCTCAATACAATAGCTAACACACACCTCGTCTCAACACTGCATCTAACACACACCTCGTCTCAACACACTACAGCTAACATACACCTCGTCTCATTACACTACAGCTAACACACACCTCGTTTCAGCACTACAGCTAACACACACCTCGTCTCAACACTACAGCTAACACGCACACCTCGTCTGAACACACTACAGCTAACACACACCTCGTCTCAACACACTACAGCTAACACACACCTCGTCTCAACACACTACAGCTAACACACACCTCGTCTAAACACACAACATCTAACACACAGCTCGTGTCATCACACTACAGCTAACACACACATCGTTTCAGCACTACAGCTAACACACACCTCGTCTCAACACTACAGCCTAACACACACCTCGTCTCAACACACTGCAGCTCAAAAACGCCTCGTCTCAACACACTACAGCTAACACGCACACCTCGTCTCAACACACTACAGCTAACACACACCTCGTCTAAACACACTACAGCTAACACACAGCTCGTGTCAACACACTACAGCTAACACACACCTCGTTTCAGCACTACAGCTAACACACACCTCGTCTCAACACTACAGCTAACACACACCTCGTCTCACCACACTACAGCTAACACACATCTCCGCGCAACGCACTACAGCTAACACATACCTCTTCTGAACACACTACAGCTAACACACAGCTTGTGTCAAGCCACTACAGCTAACACACACCTCGTTTCAGCACTACAGCTAACACACACCTCGTCTCAACACTACAGCTAACACACACCCCGTCTCAACACACTACAGCTACCACACATCTCGTCTCAACACACTACAGCTAACACGCACACCTCTTCTGAACACACTACAGCTAACACGCACACCTCGTCGCAAAACTACAGCTAACACACCTCGTCTCAACACACTACAGCTAAAACACACCTCGTCTCAACACACTACAGCTAACACGCACACCTCGTCTCAACACACTACAGCTAACACACACTTCGTCTCAACACACTACAGCTAACACACACCTCGTCTCAACACACTACAGCTAACACACATCTCGTGTCAAGCCACTACAGCTAACACACACCTCGTTTCAGCACTACAGCTAACACACACCTCGTCTCAACACTACAGCTAACACACACCTCGTCTCAACACTACAGCTAACACACATCTCGTCTCAACACACTACAGCTAACACACACTTCGTCTAAACACACTACATCTAAGACACACCTCGTCTCAACACACTACAGCTAACACACACCTCGTCTCAACACACTACAGCTAACACGCACACCTCGTCTCAACACACTAAGGCTAACACGCACACCTCGTCTGAACACACTACAGCTAACACACACCTCGTCTCAACATTACAGCTAAGACACACCTCGTCTCAACACACTACAGCTAACACACACCTCGTCTCAACACACTACAGCTAACACGCACACCTCGTCTCAACACACTACAGCTAACACACACTTCGTCTCAACACACTACAGCTAACACGCACACCTCGTCTCAACACACTACAGCTAACACACAGCTTGTCTCAACACACTAAGGCTAACACGCACACCTCGTCTGAACACACTACAGCTAACACACACCTCGTCTCAACACACTACAGCTAACACACACCTCGTCTCAACACACTACACCTAACACACACCTCGTTTCAGCACTACAGCTAACACAAATCTCGTCTCAACGCACTACAGCTAACACGCACACCTCGTCTGAACACACTACATCTAACACACAACTCTTCTCAACACTACAGCTAACCAGAACTCGTCTCAACAGAATAGCTAACACAAACCTCGTCTCAACACTGCATCTAACACACACCTCGTCTCAACACACTACAGCTAACATACACCTCGTCTCAATACACTACAGCTAACACACACCTCGTCTCAACACACTACAGCTAACACACACCTCGTCTAAACACACTACAGCTAACACACACCTCGTCTCAACACACTACAGCTAACACACACCTCGTCTCAACACACTGCAGCTAACACACACCTCGTCTAAACACACAACAGCTAACACACAGCTCGTGTCATCACACTACAGCTAACACACACATCGTTTCAGCACTACAGCTAACACACACCTCGTCTCAACACTACAGCTAACACGCACACCTCGTCTGAACACACTACAGCTAACACACACCTCGTCTCAACACACTACAGCTAACACACACCTCGTCTCAACACACTGCAGCTAACACACACCTCGTCTAAACACACAACAGCTAACACACAGCTCGTGTCATCACACTACAGCTAACACACACATCGTTTCAGCACTACAGCTAACACACACCTCGTCTCAACACTACAGCTAACACACACCTCGTCTCAACACACTGCAGCTCAAACACGCCTCGTCTCAACACACTACAGCTAACACGCACACCTCTTCTCAACACACTACAGCTAACACACACCTCGTCTAAACACACTACAGCTAACACACAGCTCGTGTCAACACACTACAGCTAACACACACCTCGTTTCAGCACTACAGCTAACACACACCTCGTCTCAACACACAGCTAACACACACCTCGTCTCAACACACTACAGCTAACACACATCTCCTCTCAACGCACTACAGCTAACACATACCTCTTCTGAACACACTACAGCTAACACACAGCTCGTGTCAAGCCACTACAGCTAACACACACCTCGTCTCAACACACTACAGCTAACACACACCTCGTCTAAACACACTACAGCTAACACACACCTCGTCTCAACACACTACAGCTAACACACACCTCGTCTCAACACACTGCAGCTAACACACACCTCGTCTAAACACACAACAGCTAACACACAGCTCGTGTCATCACACTACAGCTAACACACACATCGTTTCAGCACTACAGCTAACACACACCTCGTCTCAACACTACAGCTAACACGCACACCTCGTCTGAACACACTACAGCTAACACACACCTCGTCTCAACACACTACAGCTAACACACACCTCGTCTCAACACACTGCAGCTAACACACACCTCGTCTAAACACACAACAGCTAACACACAGCTCGTGTCATCACACTACAGCTAACATCGTTTCAGCACTACAGCTAACACACACCTCGTCTCAACACTACAGCTAACACACACCTCGTCTCAACACACTGCAGCTCAAACACGCCTCGTCTCAACACACTACAGCTAACACGCACACCTCTTCTCAACACACTACAGCTAACACACACCTCGTCTAAACACACTACAGCTAACACACAGCTCGTGTCAACACACTACAGCTAACACACACCTCGTTTCAGCACTACAGCTAACACACACATCGTTTCAGCACTACAGCTAACACACACCTCGTCTCAACACTACAGCTAACACGCACACCTCGTCTGAACACACTACAGCTAACACACACCTCGTCTCAACACACTACAGCTAACACACACCTCGTCTCAACACACTGCAGCTAACACACACCTCGTCTAAACACACAACAGCTAACACACAGCTCGTGTCATCACACTACAGCTAACACACACATCGTTTCAGCACTACAGCTAACACACACCTCGTCTCAACACTACAGCTAACACACACCTCGTCTCAACACACTGCAGCTCAAACACGCCTCGTCTCAACACACTACAGCTAACACGCACACCTCTTCTCAACACACTACAGCTAACACACACCTCGTCTAAACACACTACAGCTAACACACAGCTCGTGTCAACACACTACAGCTAACACACACCTCGTTTCAGCACTACAGCTAACACACACCTCGTCTCAACACACAGCTAACACACACCTCGTCTCAACACACTACAGCTAACACACATCTCCTCTCAACGCACTACAGCTAACACATACCTCTTCTGAACACACTACAGCTAACACACAGCTCGTGTCAAGCCACTACAGCTAACACACACCTCGTCTCAACACACTACAGCTAACACACACCTCGTCTAAACACACTACAGCTAACACACACCTCGTCTCAACACACTACAGCTAACACACACCTCGTCTCAACACACTGCAGCTAACACACACCTCGTCTAAACACACAACAGCTAACACACAGCTCGTGTCATCACACTACAGCTAACACACACATCGTTTCAGCACTACAGCTAACACACACCTCGTCTCAACACTACAGCTAACACGCACACCTCGTCTGAACACACTACAGCTAACACACACCTCGTCTCAACACACTACAGCTAACACACACCTCGTCTCAACACACTGCAGCTAACACACACCTCGTCTAACACACAACAGCTAACACACAGCTCGTGTCATCACACTACAGCTAACATCGTTTCAGCACTACAGCTAACACACACCTCGTCTCAACACTACAGCTAACACACACCTCGTCTCAACACACTGCAGCTCAAACACGCCTCGTCTCAACACACTACAGCTAACACGCACACCTCTTCTCAACACACTACAGCTAACACACACCTCGTCTAAACACACTACAGCTAACACACAGCTCGTGTCAACACACTACAGCTAACACACACCTCGTTTCAGCACTACAGCTAACACACACCTCGTCTCAACACTACAGCTAACACACACCTCGTCTCAACACACTACAGCTAACACACATCTCCTCTCAACGCACTACAGCTAACACATACCTCTTCTGAACACACTACAGCTAACACACAGCTCGTATCAAGCCACTACAGCTAACACACACCTCGTTTCAGCACTACAGCTAACACACACCTCGTCTCAACACTACAGCTAACACACACCCCGTCTCAACACACTACAGCTACCACACATCTCGTCTCAACACACTACAGCTAACACGCACACCTCTTCTGAACACACTACAGCTAACACGCACACCTCGTCGCAAAACTACAGCTAACACACACCTCGTCTCAACACTACAGCTAACACACACCCCGTCTCAACACACTACAGCTACCACACATCTCGTCTCAACACACTACAGCTAACACGCACACCTCTTCTGAACACACTACAGCTAACACGCACACCTCGTCGCAAAACTACAGCTAACACACCTCGTCTCAACACACTACAGCTAAAACACACCTCGTCTCAACACACTACAGCTAACACGCACACCTCGTCTCAACACACTACAGCTAACACGCACACCTCGTCTCAACACACTACAGCTAACACACACTTCGTCTCAACACACTACAGCTAACACATACCTCGTCTCAACACACTACAGCTAACACACATCTCGTGTCAAGCCACTACAGCTAACACACACCTCGTTTCAGCACTACAGCTAACACACACCTCGTCTCAACACTACAGCTAACACACACCTCGTCTCAACACTACAGCTAACAAACATCTCGTCTCAACACACTACAGCTAACACACACTTCGTCTAAACACACTACATCTAAGACACACCTCGTCTCAACACACTACAGCTAACACACACCTCGTCTCAACACACTACAGCTAACACGCACACCTCGTCTCAACACACTAAGGCTAACACGCACACCTCGTCTCAACACACTATAGCTAACACACACCTCGTCTCAACACTACAGCTAACACACACCTCGTCTCAACACTACAGCTAACACACATCTCGACTCAACACACTACAGCTAACACACACTTCGTCTAAACACACTACAGCTAACACACACCTCGTCTCAACACTACAGCTAACACACACCACGTCTCAACACACTACAGCTACCACACATCTCGTCTCAACACACTACAGCTAACACGCACACCTCGTCTCAACACACTACAGCTAACACGCACACCTCGTCTGAACACACTACAGCTAACACACACCTCGTCGCAAAACTACAGCTAACACACCTCGTCTCAACACACAACAGCTAAAACACACCTCGTCTCAACACACTACAGCTAACACGCACACCTCGTCTCAACACACTACAGCTAACACACACTTCGTCTCAACACACTACAGCTAACACACCTCGTCTCAACACACTACAGCTAACACACATCTCGTGTCAAGCCACTACAGCTAACACACACCTCGTTTCAGCACTACAGCTAACACACACCTCGTCTCAACACTACAGCTAACACACACCTCGTCTCAACACTACAGCTAACACACATCTCGTCTCAACACACTACAGCTAACACACACTTCGTCTAAACACACTACATCTAAGACACACCTCGTCTCAACACACTACAGCTAACACGCACACCTCGTCTCAACACACTAAGGCTAACACGCACACCTCGTCTGAACACACTACAGCTAACACACACCTCGTCTCAACACTACAGCTAAGACACACCTCGTCTCAACACACTACAGCTAACACACACCTCGTCTCAACACACTACAGCTAACACGCACACCTCGTCTCAACACACTACAGCTAACACACACTTCGTCTCAACACACTACAGCTAACACGCACACCTCGTCTCAACACACTACAGCTAACATACAGCTTGTCTCAACACACTAAGGCTAACACGCACACCTCGTCTGAACACACTACAGCTAACACACACCTCGTCTCAACACACTACAGCTAACACACACCTCGTCTCAACACACTACACCTAACACACACCTCGTTTCAGCACTACAGCTAACACACACCTCGTCTCAACACTACAGCTAACACACACCTCGTCTCAACACACTACAGCTAACACAAATCTCGTCTCAACGCACTACAGCTAACACGCACACCTCGTCTGAACACACTACATCTAACACACAACTCTTCTCAACACTACAGCTAACCAGAACTCGTCTCAACAGAATAGCTAACACAATCCTCGTCTCAACACTGCATCTAACACACACCTCGTCTCAACACACTACAGCTAACATACACCTCGTCTCAATACACTACAGGTAACACACACCTCGTCTAAACACACTACAGCTAACATACACCTCGTCTCAATACACTACAGCTAACACACACCTCGTTTCAGCACTACAGCTAACACACACCTCGTCTCAACACTACAGCTAACACACACCTCGTCTCAACACACTACAGCTAACACAAATCTCGTCTCAACGCACTACAGCTAACACGCACACCTCGTCTGAACACACTACATCTAACACACAACTCTTCTCAACACTACAGCTAACCAGAACTCGTCTCAACAGAATAGCTAACACAATCCTCGTCTCAACACTGCATCTAACACACACCTCGTCTCAACACACTACAGCTAACATACACCTCGTCTCAATACACTACAGGTAACACACACCTCGTCTAAACACACTACAGCTAACATACACCTCGTCTCAATACACTACAGCTAACACACACCTCGTCTCAACACACTACAGCTAACACACACCTCGTCTAAACACACTACAGCTAACACACACCTCGTCTCAACACACTGCAGCTAACACACACCTCGTCTAAACACACAACAGCTAACACACAGCTCGTGTCATCACACTACAGCTAACACACACATCGTTTCAGCACTACAGCTAACACACACCTCGTCTCAACACTACAGCTAACACGCACACCTCGTCTGAACACACTACAGCTAACACACACCTCGTCTCAACACACTACAGCTAACACACACCTCGTCTCAACACACTGCAGCTAACACACACCTCGTCTAAACACACAACAGCTAACACACAGCTCGTGTCATCACACTACAGCTAACACACACACATCGTTTCAGCACTACAGCTAACACACACCTCGTCTCAACACTACAGCTAACACACACCTCGTCTCAACACACTGCAGCTCAAACACGCCTCGTCTCAACACACAACAGCTAACACGCACACCTCGTCTCAACACACTACAGCTAACACACACCTCGTCAAAACACACTACAGCTAACACACAGCTCGTGTCAACACACTACAGCTAACACACACCTCGTTTCAGCACTACAGCTAACACACACCTCGTCTCAACACACTACAGCTAACACACACCTCGTCTCAACACACTACAGCTAACACACACCTCGTTTCAGCACTACAGCTAACACACACCTCGTCTCAACACTACAGCTAACACACACCTCGTCTCAACACACTACAGCTAACACACATCTCGTGTCAAGCCACTACAGCTAACACACACCTCGTTTCAGCACTACAGCTAACACACACCTCGTCTCAACACTACAGCTAACACACACCTCGTCTCAACACTACAGCTAACACACATCTCGTCTCAACACACTACAGCTAACACACACCCCGTCTCAACACACTACAGCTACCACACATCTCGTCTCAACACACTACAGCTAACACGCACACCTCTTCTGAACACACTACAGCTAACACGCACACCTCGTCGCAAAACTACAGCTAACACACCTCGTCTCAACACACTACAGCTAAAACACACCTCGTCTCAACACACTACAGCTAACACGCACACCTCGTCTCAACACACTACAGCTAACACGCACACCTCGTCTCAACACACTACAGCTAACACACACTTCGTCTCAACACACTACAGCTAACACATACCTCGTCTCAACACACTACAGCTAACACACATCTCGTGTCAAGCCACTACAGCTAACACACACCTCGTTTCAGCACTACAGCTAACACACACCTCGTCTCAACACTACAGCTAACACACACCTCGTCTCAACACTACAGCTAACAAACATCTCGTCTCAACACACTACAGCTAACACACACTTCGTCTAAACACACTACATCTAAGACACACCTCGTCTCAACACACTACAGCTAACACACACCTCGTCTCAACACACTACAGCTAACACGCACACCTCGTCTCAACACACTAAGGCTAACACGCACACCTCGTCTCAACACACTATAGCTAACACACACCTCGTCTCAACACTACAGCTAACACACACCTCGTCTCAACACTACAGCTAACACACATCTCGACTCAACACACTACAGCTAACACACACTTCGTCTAAACACACTACAGCTAACACACACCTCGTCTCAACACTACAGCTAACACACACCACGTCTCAACACACTACAGCTACCACACATCTCGTCTCAACACACTACAGCTAACACGCACACCTCGTCTCAACACACTACAGCTAACACGCACACCTCGTCTGAACACACTACAGCTAACACACACCTCGTCGCAAAACTACAGCTAACACACCTCGTCTCAACACACAACAGCTAAAACACACCTCGTCTCAACACACTACAGCTAACACGCACACCTCGTCTCAACACACTACAGCTAACACACACTTCGTCTCAACACACTACAGCTAACACACCTCGTCTCAACACACTACAGCTAACACACATCTCGTGTCAAGCCACTACAGCTAACACACACCTCGTTTCAGCACTACAGCTAACACACACCTCGTCTCAACACTACAGCTAACACACACCTCGTCTCAACACTACAGCTAACACACATCTCGTCTCAACACACTACAGCTAACACACACTTCGTCTAAACACACTACATCTAAGACACACCTCGTCTCAACACACTACAGCTAACACGCACACCTCGTCTCAACACACTAAGGCTAACACGCACACCTCGTCTGAACACACTACAGCTAACACACACCTCGTCTCAACACTACAGCTAAGACACACCTCGTCTCAACACACTACAGCTAACACACACCTCGTCTCAACACACTACAGCTAACACGCACACCTCGTCTCAACACACTACAGCTAACACACACTTCGTCTCAACACACTACAGCTAACACGCACACCTCGTCTCAACACACTACAGCTAACATACAGCTTGTCTCAACACACTAAGGCTAACACGCACACCTCGTCTGAACACACTACAGCTAACACACACCTCGTCTCAACACACTACAGCTAACACACACCTCGTCTCAACACACTACACCTAACACACACCTCGTTTCAGCACTACAGCTAACACACACCTCGTCTCAACACTACAGCTAACACACACCTCGTCTCAACACACTACAGCTAACACAAATCTCGTCTCAACGCACTACAGCTAACACGCACACCTCGTCTGAACACACTACATCTAACACACAACTCTTCTCAACACTACAGCTAACCAGAACTCGTCTCAACAGAATAGCTAACACAATCCTCGTCTCAACACTGCATCTAACACACACCTCGTCTCAACACACTACAGCTAACATACACCTCGTCTCAATACACTACAGGTAACACACACCTCGTCTAAACACACTACAGCTAACATACACCTCGTCTCAATACACTACAGCTAACACACACCTCGTTTCAGCACTACAGCTAACACACACCTCGTCTCAACACTACAGCTAACACACACCTCGTCTCAACACACTACAGCTAACACAAATCTCGTCTCAACGCACTACAGCTAACACGCACACCTCGTCTGAACACACTACATCTAACACACAACTCTTCTCAACACTACAGCTAACCAGAACTCGTCTCAACAGAATAGCTAACACAATCCTCGTCTCAACACTGCATCTAACACACACCTCGTCTCAACACACTACAGCTAACATACACCTCGTCTCAATACACTACAGGTAACACACACCTCGTCTAAACACACTACAGCTAACATACACCTCGTCTCAATACACTACAGCTAACACACACCTCGTCTCAACACACTACAGCTAACACACACCTCGTCTAAACACACTACAGCTAACACACACCTCGTCTCAACACACTGCAGCTAACACACACCTCGTCTAAACACACAACAGCTAACACACAGCTCGTGTCATCACACTACAGCTAACACACACATCGTTTCAGCACTACAGCTAACACACACCTCGTCTCAACACTACAGCTAACACGCACACCTCGTCTGAACACACTACAGCTAACACACACCTCGTCTCAACACACTACAGCTAACACACACCTCGTCTCAACACACTGCAGCTAACACACACCTCGTCTAAACACACAACAGCTAACACACAGCTCGTGTCATCACACTACAGCTAACACACACACATCGTTTCAGCACTACAGCTAACACACACCTCGTCTCAACACTACAGCTAACACACACCTCGTCTCAACACACTGCAGCTCAAACACGCCTCGTCTCAACACACAACAGCTAACACGCACACCTCGTCTCAACACTCTACAGCTAACACACACCTCGTCAAAACACACTACAGCTAACACACAGCTCGTGTCAACACACTACAGCTAACACACACCTCGTTTCAGCACTACAGCTAACACACACCTCGTCTCAACACACTACAGCTAACACACACCTCGTCTCAACACACTACAGCTAACACACACCTCGTTTCAGCACTACAGCTAACACACACCTCGTCTCAACACTACAGCTAACACACACCTCGTCTCAACACACTACAGCTAACACACATCTCGTGTCAAGCCACTACAGCTAACACACACCTCGTTTCAGCACTACAGCTAACACACACCTCGTCTCAACACTACAGCTAACACACACCTCGTCTCAACACTACAGCTAACACACATCTCGTCTCAACACACTACAGCTAACACACACCTCGTCTAAACACACTACAGCTAACACACAGCTCGTGTCAACACACTACAGCTAACACACACCTCGTTTTAGCACTACAGCTAACACACACCTCGTCTCAACACACTACAGCTAACACACACCTCGTCTCAACACACTACAGCTAACACACACCTCGTTTCAGCACTACAGCTAACACACACCTCGTCTCAACACTACAGCTAACACACACCTCGTCTCAACACTACAGCTAACACACATCTCGTCTCAACACACTACAGCTAACACACACTTCGTCTAAACACACTACATCTAAGACACACCTCGTCTCAACACACTACAGCTAACATACACCTCGTCTCAATACACTACAGCTAACACACACCTCGTCTCAACACACTACAGCTAACACACACCTCGTCTAAACACACTACAGCTAACACACACCTCGTCTCAACACACTACAGCTAACACACACCTCGTCTCAACACACTGCAGCTAACACACACCTCGTCTAAACACACAACAGCTAACACACAGCTCGTGTCATCACACTACAGCTAACACACACATCGTTTCAGCACTACAGCTAACACACACCTCGTCTCAACACTACAGCTAACACGCACACCTCGTCTGAACACACTACAGCTAACACACACCTCGTCTCAACACACTACAGCTAACACACACCTCGTCTCAACACACTGCAGCTAACACACACCTCGTCTAAACACACAACAGCTAACACACAGCTCGTGTCATCACACTACAGCTAACACACACACATCGTTTCAGCACTACAGCTAACACACACCTCGTCTCAACACTACAGCTAACACACACCTCGTCTCAACACACTGCAGCTCAAACACGCCTCGTCTCAACACACAACAGCTAACACGCACACCTCGTCTCAACACACTACAGCTAACACACACCTCGTCAAAACACACTACAGCTAACACACAGCTCGTGTCAACACACTACAGCTAACACACACCTCGTTTCAGCACTACAGCTAACACACACCTCGTCTCAACACACTACAGCTAACACACACCTCGTCTCAACACACTACAGCTAACACACACCTCGTTTCAGCACTACAGCTAACACACACCTCGTCTCAACACTACAGCTAACACACACCTCGTCTCAACACACTACAGCTAACACACATCTCGTGTCAAGCCACTACAGCTAACACACACCTCGTTTCAGCACTACAGCTAACACACACCTCGTCTCAACACTACAGCTAACACACACCTCGTCTCAACACTACAGCTAACACACATCTCGTCTCAACACACTACAGCTAACACACACCTCGTCTAAACACACTACAGCTAACACACAGCTCGTGTCAACACACTACAGCTAACACACACCTCGTTTTAGCACTACAGCTAACACACACCTCGTCTCAACACACTACAGCTAACACACACCTCGTCTCAACACACTACAGCTAACACACACCTCGTTTCAGCACTACAGCTAACACACACCTCGTCTCAACACTACAGCTAACACACACCTCGTCTCAATACACTACAGCTAACACACATCTCGTGTCAAGCCACTACAGCTAACACACACCTCGTTTCAGCACTACAGCTAACACACACCTCGTCTCAACACTACAGCTAACACACACCTCGTCTCAACACTACAGCTAACACACATCTCGTCTCAACACACTACAGCTAACACACACTTCGTCTAAACACACTACATCTAAGACACACCTCGTCTCAACACACTACAGCTAACACACACCTCGTCTCAACACACTACAGCTAACACGCACACCTCGTCTTAACACACTAAGGCTAACACGCACACCTCGTCTGAACACACTACAGCTAACACACACCTCGTCTCAACATTACAGCTAAGACACACCTCGTCTCAACACACTACAGCTAACACACACCTCGTCTCAACACACTACAGCTAACACGCACACCTCGTCTCAACACACTACAGCTAACACACACTTCGTCTCAACACACTACAGCTAACACGCACACCTCGTCTCAACACACTACAGCTAACACCACAGCTTGTCTCAACACACTAAGGCTAACACGCACACCTCGTCTGAACACACTACAGCTAACACACACCTCGTCTCAACACACTACAGCTAACACACACCTCGTCTCAACACACTACACCTAACACACACCTCGTTTCAGCACTACAGCTAACACAAATCTCGTCTCAACGCACTACAGCTAACACGCACACCTCGTCTGAACACACTACATCTAACACACAACTCTTCTCAACACTACAGCTAACCAGAACTCGTCTCAACAGAATAGCTAACACAAACCTCGTCTCAACACTGCATCTAACACACACCTCGTCTCAACACACTACAGCTAACATACACCTCGTCTCAATACACTACAGGTAACACACACCTCGTCTAAACACACTACAGCTAACATACACCTCGTCTCAATACACTACAGCTAACACACACCTCGTCTCAACACACTACAGCTAACACACACCTCGTCTAAACACACTACAGCTAACACACACCTCGTCTCAACACACTACAGCTAACACACACCTCGTCTCAACACACTGCAGCTAACACACACCTCGTCTAAACACACAACAGCTAACACACAGCTCGTGTCATCACACTACAGCTAACACACACATCGTTTCAGCACTACAGCTAACACACACCTCGTCTCAACACTACAGCTAACACGCACACCTCGTCTGAACACACTACAGCTAACACACACCTCGTCTCAACACACTACAGCTAACACACACCTCGTCTCAACACACTGCAGCTAACACACACCTCGTCTAAACACACAACAGCTAACACACAGCTCGTGTCATCACACTACAGCTAACACACACATCGTTTCAGCACTACAGCTAACACACACCTCGTCTCAACACTACAGCTAACACACACCTCGTCTCAACACACTGCAGCTCAAACACGCCTCGTCTCAACACACTACAGCTAACACGCACACCTCTTCTCAACACACTACAGCTAACACACACCTCGTCTAAACACACTACAGCTAACACACAGCTCGTGTCAACACACTACAGCTAACACACACCTCGTTTCAGCACTACAGCTAACACACACCTCGTCTCAACACTACAGCTAACACACACCTCGTCTCAACACACTACAGCTAACACACATCTCCTCTCAACGCACTACAGCTAACACATACCTCTTCTGAACACACTACAGCTAACACACAGCTCGTGTCAAGCCACTACAGCTAACACACACCTCGTTTCAGCACTACAGCTAACACACACCTCGTCTCAACACTACAGCTAACACACACCCCGTCTCAACACACTACAGCTACCACACATCTCGTCTCAACACACTACAGCTAACACGCACACCTCTTCTGAACACACTACAGCTAACACGCACACCTCGTCGCAAAACTACAGCTAACACACCTCGTCTCAACACACTACAGCTAAAACACACCTCGTCTCAACACACTACAGCTAACACGCACACCTCGTCTCAACACACTACAGCTAACACGCACACCTCGTCTCAACACACTACAGCTAACACACACTTCGTCTCAACACACTACAGCTAACACATACCTCGTCTCAACACACTACAGCTAACACACATCTCGTGTCAAGCCACTACAGCTAACACACACCTCGTTTCAGCACTACAGCTAACACACACCTCGTCTCAACACTACAGCTAACACACACCTCGTCTCAACACTACAGCTAACAAACATCTCGTCTCAACACACTACAGCTAACACACACTTCGTCTAAACACACTACATCTAAGACACACCTCGTCTCAACACACTACAGCTAACACACACCTCGTCTCAACACACTACAGCTAACACGCACACCTCGTCTCAACACACTAAGGCTAACACGCACACCTCGTCTCAACACACTATAGCTAACACACACCTCGTCTCAACACTACAGCTAACACACATCTCGACTCAACACACTACAGCTAACACACACTTCGTCTAAACACACTACAGCTAACACACACCTCGTCTCAACACTACAGCTAACACACACCACGTCTCAACACACTACAGCTACCACACATCTCGTCTCAACACACTACAGCTAACACGCACACCTCGTCTCAACACACTACAGCTAACACGCACACCTCGTCTGAACACACTACAGCTAACACACACCTCGTCGCAAAACTACAGCTAACACACCTCGTCTCAACACACAACAGCTAAAACACACCTCGTCTCAACACACTACAGCTAACACGCACACCTCGTCTCAACACACTACAGCTAACACACACTTCGTCTCAACACACTACAGCTAACACACCTCGTCTCAACACACTACAGCTAACACACATCTCGTGTCAAGCCACTACAGCTAACACACACCTCGTTTCAGCACTACAGCTAACACACACCTCGTCTCAACACTACAGCTAACACACACCTCGTCTCAACACTACAGCTAACACACATCTCGTCTCAACACACTACAGCTAACACACACTTCGTCTAAACACACTACATCTAAGACACACCTCGTCTCAACACACTACAGCTAACACGCACACCTCGTCTCAACACACTAAGGCTAACACGCACACCTCGTCTGAACACACTACAGCTAACACACACCTCGTCTCAACACTACAGCTAAGACACAGCTCGTCTCAACACACTACAGCTAACACACACCTCGTCTCAACACACTACAGCTAACACGCACACCTCGTCTCAACACACTACAGCTAACACACACTTCGTCTCAACACACTAAGGCTAACACGCACACCTCGTCTGAACACACTACAGCTAACACACACCTCGTCTCAACACACTACAGCTAACACACACCTCGTCTCAACACACTACACCTAACACACACCTCGTTTCAGCACTACAGCTAACACACACCTCGTCTCAACACTACAGCTAACACACACCTCGTCTCAACACACTACAGCTAACACAAATCTCGTCTCAACGCACTACAGCTAACACGCACACCTCGTCTGAACACACTACATCTAACACACAACTCTTCTCAACACTACAGCTAACCAGAACTCGTCTCAACAGAATAGCTAACACAATCCTCGTCTCAACACTGCATCTAACACACACCTCGTCTCAACACACTACAGCTAACATACACCTCGTCTCAATACACTACAGGTAACACACACCTCGTCTAAACACACTACAGCTAACATACACCTCGTCTCAATACACTACAGCTAACACACACCTCGTCTCAACACACTACAGCTAACACACACCTCGTCTAAACACACTACAGCTAACACACACCTCGTCTCAACACACTACAGCTAACACACACCTCGTCTCAACACACTGCAGCTAACACACACCTCGTCTAAACACACAACAGCTAACACACAGCTCGTGTCATCACACTACAGCTAACACACACATCGTTTCAGCACTACAGCTAACACACACCTCGTCTCAACACTACAGCTAACACGCACACCTCGTCTGAACACACTGCAGCTAACACGCACACCTCGTCTGAACACACTACAGCTAACACACACCTCGTCTCAACACACTACAGCTAACACACACCTCGTCTCAGAACACTACAGCTAACACACACTTCGTCTAAACACACTACAGCTAACACACACCTCGTCTCAACACTACAGCTAACACACACCACGTCTCAACACACTACAGCTAACACACATCTCGTCTCAACACACTACAGCTAACACGCACACCTCGTCTCAACACACTACAGCTAACACGCACACCTCGTCTGAACACACTACAGCTAACACACACCTCGTCGCAACACTACAGCTAACACACACCTCGTCTCAACACTACAGCTAACACACATCTCGTCTCAACACACTACAGCTAACACACACTTCGTCTAAACACACTACAGCTAACACCCATCTCGTCTCAACGCACTACAGCAAACACGCACACCTCGTCTCAACACACTAAGGGTAACACGCACACCTCGTCTGAACACACTACAGCTAACACACACCTCGTCTCAACACTACAGCTAACACACACCTCGTCTCAACACACTGCAGCTAACACACACCTCGTCTAAACACACAACAGCTAACACACAGCTCGTGTCATCACACTACAGCTAACACACACATCGTTTCAGCACTACAGCTAACACACACCTCGTCTCAACACTACAGCTAACACACACCTCGTCTCAACACACTGCAGCTCAAACACGCCTCGTCTCAACACACTACAGCTAACACGCACACCTCTTCTCAACACACTACAGCTAACACACACCTCGTCTAAACACACTACAGCTAACACACAGCTCGTGTCAACACACTACAGCTAACACACACCTCGTTTCAGCACTACAGCTAACACACACCTCGTCTCAACACTACAGCTAACACACACCTCGTCTCAACACACTACAGCTAACACACATCTCCTCTCAACGCACTACAGCTAACACATACCTCTTCTGAACACACTACAGCTAACACACAGCTCGTGTCAAGCCACTACAGCTAACACACACCTCGTTTCAGCACTACAGCTAACACACACCTCGTCTCAACACTACAGCTAACACACACCCCGTCTCAACACACTACAGCTACCACACATCTCGTCTCAACACACTACAGCTAACACGCACACCTCTTCTGAACACACTACAGCTAACACGCACACCTCGTCGCAAAACTACAGCTAACACACCTCGTCTCAACACACTACAGCTAAAACACACCTCGTCTCAACACACTACAGCTAACACGCACACCTCGTCTCAACACACTACAGCTAACACGCACACCTCGTCTCAACACACTACAGCTAACACACACTTCGTCTCAACACACTACAGCTAACACATACCTCGTCTCAACACACTACAGCTAACACACATCTCGTGTCAAGCCACTACAGCTAACACACACCTCGTTTCAGCACTACAGCTAACACACACCTCGTCTCAACACTACAGCTAACACACACCTCGTCTCAACACTACAGCTAACAAACATCTCGTCTCAACCACTACAGCTAACACACACTTCGTCTAAACACACTACATCTAAGACACACCTCGTCTCAACACACTACAGCTAACACACACCTCGTCTCAACACACTACAGCTAACACGCACACCTCGTCTCAACACACTACAGCTAACACGCACACCTCGTCTCAACACACTAAGGCTAACACGCACACCTCGTCTCAACACACTATAGCTAACACACACCTCGTCTCAACACTACAGCTAACACACACCTCGTCTCAACACTACAGCTAACACACATCTCGACTCAACACACTACAGCTAACACACACTTCGTCTAAACACACTACAGCTAACACACACCTCGTCTCAACACTACAGCTAACACACACCACGTCTCAACACACTACAGCTACCACACATCTCGTCTCAACACACTACAGCTAACACGCACACCTCGTCTCAACACACTACAGCTAACACGCACACCTCGTCTGAACACACTACAGCTAACACACACCTCGTCGCAAAACTACAGCTAACACACCTCGTCTCAACACACAACAGCTAAAACACACCTCGTCTCAACACACTACAGCTAACACGCACACCTCGTCTCAACACACTACAGCTAACACACACTTCGTCTCAACACACTACAGCTAACACACCTCGTCTCAACACACTACAGCTAACACACAGCTCGTGTCAAGCCACTACAGCTAACACACACCTCGTTTCAGCACTACAGCTAACACACACCTCGTCTCAACACTACAGCTAACACACACCCCGTCTCAACACACTACAGCTACCACACATCTCGTCTCAACACACTACAGCTAACACGCACACCTCTTCTGAACACACTACAGCTAACACGCACACCTCGTCGCAAAACTACAGCTAACACACCTCGTCTCAACACACTACAGCTAAAACACACCTCGTCTCAACACACTACAGCTAACACGCACACCTCGTCTCAACACACTACAGCTAACACGCACACCTCGTCTCAACACACTACAGCTAACACACACTTCGTCTCAACACACTACAGCTAACACATACCTCGTCTCAACACACTACAGCTAACACACATCTCGTGTCAAGCCACTACAGCTAACACACACCTCGTTTCAGCACTACAGCTAACACACACCTCGTCTCAACACTACAGCTAACACACACCTCGTCTCAACACTACAGCTAACAAACATCTCGTCTCAACCACTACAGCTAACACACACTTCGTCTAAACACACTACATCTAAGACACACCTCGTCTCAACACACTACAGCTAACACACACCTCGTCTCAACACACTACAGCTAACACGCACACCTCGTCTCAACACACTACAGCTAACACGCACACCTCGTCTCAACACACTAAGGCTAACACGCACACCTCGTCTCAACACACTATAGCTAACACACACCTCGTCTCAACACTACAGCTAACACACACCTCGTCTCAACACTACAGCTAACACACATCTCGACTCAACACACTACAGCTAACACACACTTCGTCTAAACACACTACAGCTAACACACACCTCGTCTCAACACTACAGCTAACACACACCACGTCTCAACACACTACAGCTACCACACATCTCGTCTCAACACACTACAGCTAACACGCACACCTCGTCTCAACACACTACAGCTAACACGCACACCTCGTCTGAACACACTACAGCTAACACACACCTCGTCGCAAAACTACAGCTAACACACCTCGTCTCAACACACAACAGCTAAAACACACCTCGTCTCAACACACTACAGCTAACACGCACACCTCGTCTCAACACACTACAGCTAACACACACTTCGTCTCAACACACTACAGCTAACACACCTCGTCTCAACACACTACAGCTAACACACATCTCGTGTCAAGCCACTACAGCTAACACACACCTCGTTTCAGCACTACAGCTAACACACACCTCGTCTCAACACTACAGCTAACACACACCTCGTCTCAACACTACAGCTAACACACATCTCGTCTCAACACACTACAGCTAACACACACTTCGTCTAAACACACTACATCTAAGACACACCTCGTCTCAACACACTACAGCTAACACGCACACCTCGTCTCAACACACTAAGGCTAACACGCACACCTCGTCTGAACACACTACAGCTAACACACACCTCGTCTCAACACTACAGCTAAGACACACCTCGTCTCAACACACTACAGCTAACACACACCTCGTCTCAACACACTACAGCTAACACGCACACCTCGTCTCAACACACTACAGCTAACACACACTTCGTCTCAACACACTACAGCTAACACGCACACCTCGTCTCAACACACTACAGCTAACATACAGCTTGTCTCAACACACTAAGGCTAACACGCACACCTCGTCTGAACACACTACAGCTAACACACACCTCGTCTCAACACACTACAGCTAACACACACCTCGTCTCAACACACTACACCTAACACACACCTCGTTTCAGCACTACAGCTAACACACACCTCGTCTCAACACTACAGCTAACACACACCTCGTCTCAACACACTACAGCTAACACAAATCTCGTCTCAACGCACTACAGCTAACACGCACACCTCGTCTGAACACACTACATCTAACACACAACTCTTCTCAACACTACAGCTAACCAGAACTCGTCTCAACAGAATAGCTAACACAATCCTCGTCTCAACACTGCATCTAACACACACCTCGTCTCAACACACTACAGCTAACATACACCTCGTCTCAATACACTACAGGTAACACACACCTCGTCTAAACACACTACAGCTAACATACACCTCGTCTCAATACACTACAGCTAACACACACCTCGTCTCAACACACTACAGCTAACACACACCTCGTCTAAACACACTACAGCTAACACACACTCGTCTCAACACACTACAGCTAACACACACCTCGTCTCAACACACTGCAGCTAACACACACCTCGTCTAAACACACAACAGCTAACACACAGCTCGTGTCATCACACTACAGCTAACACACACATCGTTTCAGCACTACAGCTAACACACACCTCGTCTCAACACTACAGCTAACACGCACACCTCGTCTGAACACACTACAGCTAACACACACCTCGTCTCAACACACTACAGCTAACACACACCTCGTCTCAACACACTGCAGCTAACACACACATCGTCTAAACACACAACAGCTAACACACAGCTCGTGTCATCACACTACAGCTAACACACACACATCGTTTCAGCACTACAGCTAACACACACCTCGTCTCAACACTACAGCTAACACACACCTCGTCTCAACACACTGCAGCTCAAACACGCCTCGTCTCAACACACTACAGCTAACACGCACACCTCTTCTCAACACACTACAGCTAACACACACCTCGTCTAAACACACTACAGCTAACACACAGCTCGTGTCAACACACTACAGCTAACACACACCTCGTTTCAGCACTACAGCTAACACACACCTCGTCTCAACACTACAACTAACACACACCTCGTCTCAACACACTACAGCTAACACACATCTCCTCTCAACGCACTACAGCTAACACATACCTCTTCTGAACACACTACAGCTAACACACAGCTCGTGTCAAGCCACTACAGCTAACACACACCTCGTTTCAGCACTACAGCTAACACACACCTCGTCTCAACACTACAGCTAACACACACCCCGTCTCAACACACTACAGCTACCACACATCTCGTCTCAACACACTACAGCTAACACGCACACCTCTTCTGAACACACTACAGCTAACACGCACACCTCGTCGCAAAACTACAGCTAACACACCTCGTCTCAACACACTACAGCTAAAACACACCTCGTCTCAACACACTACAGCTAACACGCACACCTCGTCTCAACACACTACAGCTAACACACACTTCGTCTCAACACACTACAGCTAACACATACCTCGTCTCAACACACTACAGCTAACACACATCTCGTGTCAAGCCACTACAGCTAACACACACCTCGTTTCAGCACTACAGCTAACACACACCTCGTCTCAACACTACAGCTAACACACACCTCGTCTCAACACTACAGCTAACAAACATCTCGTCTCAACACACTACAGCTAACACACACTTCGTCTAAACACACTACATCTAAGACACACCTCGTCTCAACACACTACAGCTAACACACACCTCGTCTCAACACACTACAGCTAACACGCACACCTCGTCTCAACACACTAAGGCTAACACGCAAACCTCGTCTCAACACACTATAGCTAACACACACCTCGTCTCAACACTACAGCTAACACACATCTCGACTCAACACACTACAGCTAACACACACTTCGTCTAAACACACTACAGCTAACACACACCTCGTCTCAACACTACAGCTAACACACACCACGTCTCAACACACTACAGCTACCACACATCTCGTCTCAACACACTACAGCTAACACGCACACCTCGTCTCAACACACTACAGCTAACACGCACACCTCGTCTGAACACACTACAGCTAACACACACCTCGTCGCAAAACTACAGCTAACACACCTCGTCTCAACACACAACAGCTAAAACACACCTCGTCTCAACACACTACAGCTAACACGCACACCTCGTCTCAACACACTACAGCTAACACACACTTCGTCTCAACACACTACAGCTAACACACCTCGTCTCAACACACTACAGCTAACACACATCTCGTGTCAAGCCACTACAGCTAACACACACCTCGTTTCAGCACTACAGCTAACACACACCTCGTCTCAACACTACAGCTAACACACACCTCGTCTCAACACTACAGCTAACACACATCTCGTCTCAACACACTACAGCTAACACACACTTCGTCTAAACACACTACATCTAAGACACACCTCGTCTCAACACACTACAGCTAACACGCACACCTCGTCTCAACACACTAAGGCTAACACGCACACCTCGTCTGAACACACTACAGCTAACACACACCTCGTCTCAACACTACAGCTAAGACACAGCTCGTCTCAACACACTACAGCTAACACACACCTCGTCTCAACACACTACAGCTAACACGCACACCTCGTCTCAACACACTACAGCTAACACACACCTCGTCTCAACACACTACAGCTAACACACACCTCGTCTCAACACACTACACCTAACACACACCTCGTTTCAGCACTACAGCTAACACACACCTCGTCTCAACACTACAGCTAACACACACCTCGTCTCAACACACTACAGCTAACACAAATCTCGTCTCAACGCACTACAGCTAACACGCACACCTCGTCTGAACACACTACATCTAACACACAACTCTTCTCAACACTACAGCTAACCAGAACTCGTCTCAACAGAATAGCTAACACAATCCTCGTCTCAACACTGCATCTAACACACACCTCGTCTCAACACACTACAGCTAACATACACCTCGTCTCAATACACTACAGGTAACACACACCTCGTCTAAACACACTACAGCTAACATACACCTCGTCTCAATACACTACAGCTAACACACACCTCGTCTCAACACACTACAGCTAACACACACCTCGTCTAAACACACTACAGCTAACACACACCTCGTCTCAACACACTACAGCTAACACACACCTCGTCTCAACACACTGCAGCTAACACACACCTCGTCTAAACACACAACAGCTAACACACAGCTCGTGTCATCACACTACAGCTAACACACACATCGTTTCAGCACTACAGCTAACACACACCTCGTCTCAACACTACAGCTAACACGCACACCTCGTCTGAACACACTACAGCTAACACACACCTCGTCTCAACACACTACAGCTAACACACACCTCGTCTCAACACACTGCAGCTAACACACACATCGTCTAAACACACAACAGCTAACACACAGCTCGTGTCATCACACTACAGCTAACACACACACATCGTTTCAGCACTACAGCTAACACACACCTCGTCTCAACACTACAGCTAACACACACCTCGTCTCAACACACTGCAGCTCAAACACGCCTCGTCTCAACACACTACAGCTAACACGCACACCTCTTCTCACACACTACAGCTAACACACACCTCGTCTAAACACACTACAGCTAACACACAGCTCGTGTCAACACACTACAGCTAACACACACCTCGTTTCAGCACTACAGCTAACACACACCTCGTCTCAACACTACAGCTAACACACACCTCGTCTCAACACACTACAGCTAACACACATCTCCTCTCAACGCACTACAGCTAACACATACCTCTTCTGAACACACTACAGCTAACACACAGCTCGTGTCAAGCCACTACAGCTAACACACACCTCGTTTCAGCACTACAGCTAACACACACCTCGTCTCAACACTACAGCTAACACACACCCCGTCTCAACACACTACAGCTACCACACATCTCGTCTCAACACACTACAGCTAACACGCACACCTCTTCTGAACACACTACAGCTAACACGCACACCTCGTCGCAAAACTACAGCTAACACACCTCGTCTCAACACACTACAGCTAAAACACACCTCGTCTCAACACACTACAGCTAACACGCACACCTCGTCTCAACACACTACAGCTAACACACACTTCGTCTCAACACACTACAGCTAACACATACCTCGTCTCAACACACTACAGCTAACACACATCTCGTGTCAAGCCACTACAGCTAACACACACCTCGTTTCAGCACTACAGCTAACACACACCTCGTCTCAACACTACAGCTAACACACACCTCGTCTCAACACTACAGCTAACAAACATCTCGTCTCAACACACTACAGCTAACACACACTTCGTCTAAACACACTACATCTAAGACACACCTCGTCTCAACACACTACAGCTAACACACACCTCGTCTCAACACACTACAGCTAACACGCACACCTCGTCTCAACACACTAAGGCTAACACGCAAACCTCGTCTCAACACACTATAGCTAACACACACCTCGTCTCAACACTACAGCTAACACACATCTCGACTCAACACACTACAGCTAACACACACTTCGTCTAAACACACTACAGCTAACACACACTTCGTCTCAACACTACAGCTAACACACACCACGTCTCAACACACTACAGCTACCACACATCTCGTCTCAACACACTACAGCTAACACGCACACCTCGTCTCAACACACTACAGCTAACACGCACACCTCGTCTCAACACACTACAGCTAACACACACCTCGTCGCAAAACTACAGCTAACACACCTCGTCTCAACACACAACAGCTAAAACACACCTCGTCTCAACACACTACAGCTAACACGCACACCTCGTCTCAACACACTACAGCTAACACACACTTCGTCTCAACACACTACAGCTAACACACCTCGTCTCAACACACTACAGCTAACACACATCTCGTGTCAAGCCACTACAGCTAACACACACCTCGTTTCAGCACTACAGCTAACACACACCTCGTCTCAACACTACAGCTAACACACACCTCGTCTCAACACTACAGCTAACACACATCTCGTCTCAACACACTACAGCTAACACACACTTCGTCTAAACACACTACATCTAAGACACACCTCGTCTCAACACACTACAGCTAACACGCACACCTCGTCTCAACACACTAAGGCTAACACGCACACCTCGTCTGAACACACTACAGCTAACACACACCTCGTCTCAACACTACAGCTAAGACACAGCTCGTCTCAACACACTACAGCTAACACACACCTCGTCTCAACACACTACAGCTAACACGCACACCTCGTCTCAACACACTACAGCTAACACACACTTCGTCTCAACACACTAAGGCTAACACGCACACCTCGTCTGAACACACTACAGCTAACACACACCTCGTCTCAACACACTACAGCTAACACACACCTCGTCTCAACACACTACACCTAACACACACCTCGTTTCAGCACTACAGCTAACACACACCTCGTCTCAACACTACAGCTAACACACACCTCGTCTCAACACACTACAGCTAACACAAATCTCGTCTCAACGCACTACAGCTAACACGCACACCTCGTCTGAACACACTACATCTAACACACAACTCTTCTCAACACTACAGCTAACCAGAACTCGTCTCAACAGAATAGCTAACACAATCCTCGTCTCAACACTGCATCTAACACACACCTCGTCTCAACACACTACAGCTAACATACACCTCGTCTCAATACACTACAGCTAACACACACCTCGTCTCAACACACTACAGCTAACACACACCTCGTCTAAACACACTACAGCTAACACACACCTCGTCTCAACACACTACAGCTAACACACACCTCGTCTCAACACACTGCAGCTAACACACACCTCGTCTAAACACACAACAGCTAACACACAGCTCGTGTCATCACACTACAGCTAACACACACATCGTTTCAGCACTACAGCTAACACACACCTCGTCTCAACACTACAGCTAACACGCACACCTCGTCTGAACACACTGCAGCTAACACGCACACCTCGTCTGAACACACTACAGCTAACACACACCTCGTCTCAACACACTACAGCTAACACACACCTCGTCTCAGCACACTACAGCTAACACACACTTCGTCTAAACACACTACAGCTAACACACACCTCGTCTCAACACTACAGCTAACACACACCACGTCTCAACACACTACAGCTAACATACATCTCGTCTCAACACACTACAGCTAACACGCACACCTCGTCTCAACACACTACAGCTAACACGCACACCTCGTCTGAACACACTACAGCTAACACACACCTCGTCGCAACACTACAGCTAACACACACCTCGTCTCAACACTACAGCTAACACACATCTCGTCTCAACACACTACAGCTAACACACACTTCGTCTAAACACACTACAGCTAACACCCATCTCGTCTCAACGCACTACAGCAAACACGCACACCTCGTCTCAACACACTAAGGGTAACACGCACACCTCGTCTGAACACACTACAGCTAACACACACCTCGTCTCAACACTACAGCTAACACACACCTCGTCTCAACACACTGCAGCTAACACACACCTCGTCTAAACACACAACAGCTAACACACAGCTCGTGTCATCACACTACAGCTAACACACACATCGTTTCAGCACTACAGCTAACACACACCTCGTCTCAACACTACAGCTAACACACACCTCGTCTCAACACACTGCAGCTCAAACACGCCTCGTCTCAACACACTACAGCTAACACGCACACCTCTTCTCAACACACTACAGCTAACACACACCTCGTCTAAACACACTACAGCTAACACACAGCTCGTGTCAACACACTACAGCTAACACACACCTCGTTTCAGCACTACAGCTAACACACACCTCGTCTCAACACTACAGCTAACACACACCTCGTCTCAACACACTACAGCTAACACACATCTCCTCTCAACGCACTACAGCTAACACATACCTCTTCTGAACACACTACAGCTAACACACAGCTCGTGTCAAGCCACTACAGCTAACACACACCTCGTTTCAGCACTACAGCTAACACACACCTCGTCTCAACACTACAGCTAACACACACCCCGTCTCAACACACTACAGCTACCACACATCTCGTCTCAACACACTACAGCTAACACGCACACCTCTTCTGAACACACTACAGCTAACACGCACACCTCGTCGCAAAACTACAGCTAACACACCTCGTCTCAACACACTACAGCTAAAACACACCTCGTCTCAACACACTACAGCTAACACGCACACCTCGTCTCAACACACTACAGCTAACACACACTTCGTCTCAACACACTACAGCTAACACATACCTCGTCTCAACACACTACAGCTAACACACATCTCGTGTCAAGCCACTACAGCTAACACACACCTCGTTTCAGCACTACAGCTAACACACACCTCGTCTCAACACTACAGCTAACACACACCTCGTCTCAACACTACAGCTAACAAACATCTCGTCTCAACCACTACAGCTAACACACACTTCGTCTAAACACACTACATCTAAAACACACCTCGTCTCAACACACTACAGCTAACACACACCTCGTCTCAACACACTACAGCTAACACGCACACCTCGTCTCAACACACTACAGCTAACACGCACACCTCGTCTCAACACACTAAGGCTAACACGCACACCTCGTCTCAACACACTATAGCTAACACACACCTCGTCTCAACACTACAGCTAACACACACCTCGTCTCAACACTACAGCTAACACACATCTCGACTCAACACACTACAGCTAACACACACTTCGTCTAAACACACTACAGCTAACACACACCTCGTCTCAACACTACAGCTAACACACACCACGTCTCAACACACTACAGCTACCACACATCTCGTCTCAACACACTACAGCTAACACGCACACCTCGTCTCAACACACTACAGCTAACACGCACACCTCGTCTGAACACACTACAGCTAACACACACCTCGTCGCAAAACTACAGCTAACACACCGTCTCAACACACAACAGCTAAAACACACCTCGTCTCAACACACTACAGCTAACACGCACACCTCGTCTCAACACACTACAGCTAACACACACTTCGTCTCAACACACTACAGCTAACACACCTCGTCTCAACACACTACAGCTAACACACATCTCGTGTCAAGCCACTACAGCTAACACACACCTCGTTTCAGCACTACAGCTAACACACACCTCGTCTCAACACTACAGCTAACACACACCTCGTCTCAACACTACAGCTAACACACATCTCGTCTCAACACACTACAGCTAACACACACTTCGTCTAAACACACTACATCTAAGACACACCTCGTCTCAACACACTACAGCTAACACGCACAACTCGTCTCAACACACTAAGGCTAACACGCACACCTCGTCTGAACACACTACAGCTAACACACACCTCGTCTCAACACTACAGCTAAGACACACCTCGTCTCAACACACTACAGCTAACACACACCTCGTCTCAACACACTACAGCTAACACGCACACCTCGTCTCAACACACTACAGCTAACACACACTTCGTCTCAACACACTACAGCTAACACGCACACCTCGTCTCAACACACTACAGCTAACATACAGCTTGTCTCAACACACTAAGGCTAACACGCACACCTCGTCTGAACACACTACAGCTAACACACACCTCGTCTCAACACACTACAGCTAACACACACCTCGTCTCAACACACTACACCTAACACACACCTCGTTTCAGCACTACAGCTAACACACACCTCGTCTCAACACTACAGCTAACACACACCTCGTCTCAACACACTACAGCTAACACAAATCTCGTCTCAACGCACTACAGCTCACACGCACACCTCGTCTGAACACACTACATCTAACACACAACTCTTCTCAACACTACAGCTAACCAGAACTCGTCTCAACAGAATAGCTAACACAATCCTCGTCTCAACACTGCATCTAACACACACCTCGTCTCAACACACTACAGCTAACATACACCTCGTCTCAATACACTACAGGTAACACACACCTCGTCTAAACACACTACAGCTAACATACACCTCGTCTCAATACACTACAGCTAACACACACCTCGTCTCAACACACTACAGCTAACACACACCTCGTCTAAACACACTACAGCTAACACACACCTCGTCTCAACACACTACAGCTAACACACACCTCGTCTCAACACACTGCAGCTAACACACACCTCGTCTAAACACACAACAGCTAACACACAGCTCGTGTCATCACACTACAGCTAACACACACATCGTTTCAGCACTACAGCTAACACACACCTCGTCTCAACACTACAGCTAACACGCACACCTCGTCTGAACACACTACAGCTAACACACACCTCGTCTCAACACACTACAGCTAACACACACCTCGTCTCAACACACTGCAGCTAACACACACATCGTCTAAACACACAACAGCTAACACACAGCTCGTGTCATCACACTACAGCTAACACACACACATCGTTTCAGCACTACAGCTAACACACACCTCGTCTCAACACTACAGCTAACACACACCTCGTCTCAACACACTGCAGCTCAAACACGCCTCGTCTCAACACACTACAGCTAACACGCACACCTCTTCTCAACACACTACAGCTAACACACACCTCGTCTAAACACACTACAGCTAACACACAGCTCGTGTCAACACACTACAGCTAACACACACCTCGTTTCAGCACTACAGCTAACACACACCTCGTCTCAACACTACAGCTAACACACACCTCGTCTCAACACACTACAGCTAACACACATCTCCTCTCAACGCACTACAGCTAACACATACCTCTTCTGAACACACTACAGCTAACACACAGCTCGTGTCAAGCCACTACAGCTAACACACACCTCGTTTCAGCACTACAGCTAACACACACCTCGTCTCAACACTACAGCTAACACACACCCCGTCTCAACACACTACAGCTACCACACATCTCGTCTCAACACACTACAGCTAACACGCACACCTCTTCTGAACACACTACAGCTAACACGCACACCTCGTCGCAAAACTACAGCTAACACACCTCGTCTCAACACACTACAGCTAAAACACACCTCGTCTCAACACACTACAGCTAACACGCACACCTCGTCTCAACACACTACAGCTAACACACACCTCGTCTCAACACACTACAGCTAACACACACCTCGTCTCAACACACTACACCTAACACACACCTCGTTTCAGCACTACAGCTAACACACACCTCGTCTCAACACTACAGCTAACACACACCTCGTCTCAACACACTACAGCTAACACAAATCTCGTCTCAACGCACTACAGCTCACACGCACACCTCGTCTGAACACACTACATCTAACACACAACTCTTCTCAACACTACAGCTAACCAGAACTCGTCTCAACAGAATAGCTAACACAATCCTCGTCTCAACACTGCATCTAACACACACCTCGTCTCAACACACTACAGCTAACATACACCTCGTCTCAATACACTACAGGTAACACACACCTCGTCTAAACACACTACAGCTAACATACACCTCGTCTCAATACACTACAGCTAACACACACCTCGTCTCAACACACTACAGCTAACACACACCTCGTCTAAACACACTACAGCTAACACACACCTCGTCTCAACACACTACAGCTAACACACACCTCGTCTCAACACACTGCAGCTAACACACACCTCGTCTAAACACACAACAGCTAACACACAGCTCGTGTCATCACACTACAGCTAACACACACATCGTTTCAGCACTACAGCTAACACACACCTCGTCTCAACACTACAGCTAACACGCACACCTCGTCTGAACACACTACAGCTAACACACACCTCGTCTCAACACACTACAGCTAACACACACCTCGTCTCAACACACTGCAGCTAACACACACATCGTCTAAACACACAACAGCTAACACACAGCTCGTGTCATCACACTACAGCTAACACACACACATCGTTTCAGCACTACAGCTAACACACACCTCGTCTCAACACTACAGCTAACACACACCTCGTCTCAACACACTGCAGCTCAAACACGCCTCGTCTCAACACACTACAGCTAACACGCACACCTCTTCTCAACACACTACAGCTAACACACACCTCGTCTAAACACACTACAGCTAACACACAGCTCGTGTCAACACACTACAGCTAACACACACCTCGTTTCAGCACTACAGCTAACACACACCTCGTCTCAACACTACAGCTAACACACACCTCGTCTCAACACACTACAGCTAACACACATCTCCTCTCAACGCACTACAGCTAACACATACCTCTTCTGAACACACTACAGCTAACACACAGCTCGTGTCAAGCCACTACAGCTAACACACACCTCGTTTCAGCACTACAGCTAACACACACCTCGTCTCAACACTACAGCTAACACACACCCCGTCTCAACACACTACAGCTACCACACATCTCGTCTCAACACACTACAGCTAACACGCACACCTCTTCTGAACACACTACAGCTAACACGCACACCTCGTCGCAAAACTACAGCTAACACACCTCGTCTCAACACACTACAGCTAAAACACACCTCGTCTCAACACACTACAGCTAACACGCACACCTCGTCTCAACACACTACAGCTAACACGCACACCTCGTCTCAACACACTACAGCTAACACACACTTCGTCTCAACACACTACAGCTAACACATACCTCGTCTCAACACACTACAGCTAACACACATCTCGTGTCAAGCCACTACAGCTAACACACACCTCGTTTCAGCACTACAGCTAACACACACCTCGTCTCAACACTACAGCTAACACACACCTCGTCTCAACACTACAGCTAACAAACATCTCGTCTCAACACACTACAGCTAACACACACTTCGTCTAAACACACTACATCTAAGACACACCTCGTCTCAACACACTACAGCTAACACACACCTCGTCTCAACACTACAGCTAACACACATCTCGACTCAACACACTACAGCTAACACACACTTCGTCTAAACACACTACAGCTAACACACACCTCGTCTCAACACTACAGCTAACACACACCACGTCTCAACACACTACAGCTACCACACATCTCGTCTCAACACACTACAGCTAACACGCACACCTCGTCTCAACACACTACAGCTAACACGCACACCTCGTCTGAACACACTACAGCTAACACACACCTCGTCGCAAAACTACAGCTAACACACCTCGTCTCAACACACAACAGCTAAAACACACCTCGTCTCAACACACTACAGCTAACACGCACACCTCGTCTCAACACACTACAGCTAACACACACTTCGTCTCAACACACTACAGCTAACACACCTCGTCTCAACACACTACAGCTAACACACATCTCGTGTCAAGCCACTACAGCTAACACACACCTCGTTTCAGCACTACAGCTAACACACACCTCGTCTCAACACTACAGCTAACACACACCTCGTCTCAACACTACAGCTAACACACATCTCGTCTCAACACACTACAGCTAACACACACTTCGTCTAAACACACTACATCTAAGACACACCTCGTCTCAACACACTACAGCTAACACGCACACCTCGTCTCAACACACTAAGGCTAACACGCACACCTCGTCTGAACACACTACAGCTAACACACACCTCGTCTCAACACTACAGCTAAGACACACCTCGTCTCAACACACTACAGCTAACACACACCTCGTCTCAACACACTACAGCTAACACGCACACCTCGTCTCAACACACTACAGCTAACACACACTTCGTCTCAACACACTACAGCTAACACGCACACCTCGTCTCAACACACTACAGCTAACATACAGCTTGTCTCAACACACTAAGGCTAACACGCACACCTCGTCTGAACACACTACAGCTAACACACACCTCGTCTCAACACACTACAGCTAACACACACCTCGTCTCAACACACTACACCTAACACACACCTCGTTTCAGCACTACAGCTAACACACACCTCGTCTCAACACTACAGCTAACACACACCTCGTCTCAACACACTACAGCTAACACAAATCTCGTCTCAACGCACTACAGCTAACACGCACACCTCGTCTGAACACACTACATCTAACACACAACTCTTCTCAACACTACAGCTAACCAGAACTCGTCTCAACAGAATAGCTAACACAATCCTCGTCTCAACACTGCATCTAACACACACCTCGTCTCAACACACTACAGCTAACATACACCTCGTCTCAATACACTACAGCTAACACACACCTCGTCTCAACACACTACAGCTAACACACACCTCGTCTAAACACACTACAGCTAACACACACCTCGTCTCAACACACTACAGCTAACACACACCTCGTCTCAACACACTGCAGCTAACACACACCTCGTCTAAACACACAACAGCTAACACACAGCTCGTGTCATCACACTACAGCTAACACACACATCGTTTCAGCACTACAGCTAACACACACCTCGTCTCAACACTACAGCTAACACACACCTCGTCTCAACACACTGCAGCTCAAACACGCCTCGTCTCAACACACAACAGCTAACACGCACACCTCGTCTCAACACACTACAGCTAACACACACCTCGTCTAAACACACTACAGCTAACACACAGCTCGTGTCAACACACTACAGCTAACACACACCTCGTTTCAGCACTACAGCTAACACACACCTCGTCTCAACACACTACAGCTAACACACACCTCGTCTCAACACACTACAGCTAACACACACCTCGTTTCAGCACTACAGCTAACACACACCTCGTCTCAACACTACAGCTAACACACACCTCGTCTCAACACACTACAGCTAACACACATCTCGTGTCAAGCCACTACAGCTAACACACACCTCGTTTCAGCACTACAGCTAACACACACCTCGTCTCAACACACTACAGCTAACACGCACACCTCGTCTCAACACACTACAGCTAACATACAGCTTGTCTCAACACACTAAGGCTAACACGCACACCTCGTCTGAACACACTACAGCTAACACACACCTCGTCTCAACACACTACAGCTAACACACACCTCGTCTCAACACACTACACCTAACACACACCTCGTTTCAGCACTACAGCTAACACACACCTCGTCTCAACACTACAGCTAACACACACCTCGTCTCAACACACTACAGCTAACACAAATCTCGTCTCAACGCACTACAGCTAACACGCACACCTCGTCTGAACACACTACATCTAACACACAACTCTTCTCAACACTACAGCTAACCAGAACTCGTCTCAACAGAATAGCTAACACAATCCTCGTCTCAACACTGCATCTAACACACACCTCGTCTCAACACACTACAGCTAACATACACCTCGTCTCAATACACTACAGCTAACACACACCTCGTCTCAACACACTACAGCTAACACACACCTCGTCTAAACACACTACAGCTAACACACACCTCGTCTCAACACACTACAGCTAACACACACCTCGTCTCAACACACTGCAGCTAACACACACCTCGTCTAAACACACAACAGCTAACACACAGCTCGTGTCATCACACTACAGCTAACACACACATCGTTTCAGCACTACAGCTAACACACACCTCGTCTCAACACTACAGCTAACACACACCTCGTCTCAACACACTGCAGCTCAAACACGCCTCGTCTCAACACACAACAGCTAACACGCACACCTCGTCTCAACACACTACAGCTAACACACACCTCGTCTAAACACACTACAGCTAACACACAGCTCGTGTCAACACACTACAGCTAACACACACCTCGTTTCAGCACTACAGCTAACACACACCTCGTCTCAACACACTACAGCTAACACACACCTCGTCTCAACACACTACAGCTAACACACACCTCGTTTCAGCACTACAGCTAACACACACCTCGTCTCAACACTACAGCTAACACACACCTCGTCTCAACACACTACAGCTAACACACATCTCGTGTCAAGCCACTACAGCTAACACACACCTCGTTTCAGCACTACAGCTAACACACACCTCGTCTCAACACTACAGCTAACACACACCTCGTCTCAACACTACAGCTAACACACATCTCGTCTCAACACACTACAGCTAACACACACCTCGTCTAAACACACTACAGCTAACACACAGCTCGTGTCAACACACTACAGCTAACACACACCTCGTTTTAGCACTACAGCTAACACACACCTCGTCTCAACACACTACAGCTAACACACACCTCGTCTCAACACACTACAGCTAACACACACCTCGTTTCAGCACTACAGCTAACACACACCTCGTCTCAACACTACAGCTAACACACACCTCGTCTCAACACACTACAGCTAACACACATCTCGTGTCAAGCCACTACAGCTAACACACACCTCGTTTCAGCACTACAGCTAACACACACCTCGTCTCAACACTACAGCTAACACACACCTCGTCTCAACACTACAGCTAACACACATCTCGTCTCAACACACTACAGCTAACACACACTTCGTCTAAACACACTACATCTAAGACACACCTCGTCTCAACACACTACAGC